>NW_026260905.1:0-67023 GCF_024613125.1 Pisolithus orientalis | reverse complement strand
CACACCACATGTAGGGCAGCCAGCTGATGTGGTTAGGCCCACTTTCAGGTGCAAATGTACATTCAGATGTCCTGGTTTCAGAACTAGATGTGACTGAAGTGTCTGGAATGGTACCAGGGTGAGGCTCATCATCTTGGGTTAGCTGTGGAGGCTGTGGAACCTCTAGTCTCAAGTGGAGATTGTGATGCCAACCCCAAGCAGCAGGGACACCTAGCTGAAGCTGTCCTCACCTACAAGCTCTGTCCAGCCCTCTGGGTTGTCTCACCACCCCAATCAGGCCTGTGCCCCATGGAGACCAACTTTGAGAACCCTCAAGGCATCTAGTACACCAACACTTGGCTACAAGCAGACAATATCCTCCAAGGAGGCTTCCCTTCCATGTGCTTGTACCATACAATTCATGTACATCACTCCTGGCACTGCCTGGCTCCATCTATATCCCTCCTCTTCCTGTTCCTTGCTTCAATCATTCTGAGCCTGAGTTGGCTTTACAAAGGGAGGGTGTTAGGTACATGAGCCCCTGTCAGGTGCTTATGTCATACTGAGGCTACTACAACCTCTTGCTTTGCATATCACATGTCTGCCCACCACTGAAGTGTATATAAGGTAGTTGTCTTGCAGAAACCATGAACATCACATGGATGTGACTTGGTGTGACACAAGCATCAGAGCAACATGCCACACTGTGCCAAGTGTGAAGTATCAGAGTTGTAAACAGGTACTTATTAGCATTGCACTAGGGGTAAGGGAGCAACAGTATCAGGATACCTATAATCTGAGTGTATAAAATGAATGGAGAGTAAATATTAAGCCTTATCAAGACCTGTTGTCAGTGTCTCAGGCAGGACATGATGGCCATGGTATTCCTTGAATGCCCAGGCTGCCTGTGTGCCATTAAGGCTGGTCCTGTAGGGCCATCAACAAAGTGTCATGATTGTCATGCAATGGCACCTTGGCACTTCATCTCAGCTAATGCCAGATTTCAATGGAGCAGTTGGCACATTTTCAGTGCTTCCAAGACTCAAAAATATTCAAAATCAATTCTCAAAAGCAACAGCTTTACATTCTACTCAATACAAACAGTATATACTAGTTCATTCCAAACTTCATATTGACTACTTTCCCATTTCATGAACTTGTTAGATTGTTTTTCAATTTTTTGGCCTTGTCATGCAAATGTAACATTTTGGCATGTGATGTTTGTGGTTTCCACAAGATGACTACCTTAGCTTGTGTAGGTTTCACATGTAAACTACTCTTTTCTCCTTCACTATGAATACCACACTCTGGTCATGTTCACTGGTGATACTGAAAGAGTCCTACAACCTTACACTTCACCTTGTGCAAATTCTCAGACCAGTCACTTTCCTATGCTACTAGACTTGTTCCCACACTCCCAGCCTTGACTCCAATCCCCCAGACTTGGGGCCTAATCACTTGAAGATGAACCCATTCTTAACACCTTCCCAGATCAGGACAGAGAGTTCCAGCTGGAAACAGATGCCTCACTATGCACACATGACTGAGATCTTGTATAGATTTCCTTGAACACTATCTCCTCAGTATGAATATTAACTAAGTTTCTGACAGTGTCCCATGTCTATCTGGAAGGTCCCACTAACCCCATGGAATGTCCCATTCACTACTTGGCATACACTAGCTACTGCTATGGCAGAGGGCTAAACACATCCATGTGATCTAGCCTTGGTAGGGTGACTTCAAACCTTACAAGCATAGAATGTCAGTTGCCTGAGACAGCTGCACCAACTCCATCAGCCCCTCTAAGCAACCTCCCAATGCTCCCTCTCACCCTCCACACACCCCATATGCCAACCACAATACCCATGTCCAAGGCCCCCATCCCCAAAATAGTAAACATATATCTGGGTGCAAAAACCTTCCACACCATTAAATGTCGCCGCAGCCCCCCAGCAAACACTGCACTCCCCAGCAATAGTATGTTGAAGTAAGTTGCCAGACCTAGGCATGATCTCAGGACTGGCAGTACCACATTTTTCTGATGGTTAACAGGTAGAGCAGGAGAAGAAGGAGGGAGAGGTGGGAGATTCCACACCACCAGAAGCGGGGCCGCAGTACCAGCGAGGAAATAAGGACCAAGAGTATTCAAGATCACCGTAATCTGGGAATATGGAAACCAGACACTAGAAACCAGCACGAATGCAGTTTTCCATTGCAGAGAAGGGATGGTGGGTTGGTGTCCTGTCCCATAGAAGGCATGTGTAGCCAACAATGCGAGGGGGACGATCTCCGAAAATTGGGCTTCCCTCTTGTACGTGAGCGCGACGGAAGGCGTGCCAACAGCGGACACAAACCCTTTAGACAACGCCTCGTTCAATCCACGGACATCTCGAACACTGTCAACGACCTCCAAATAAGCAAGTAGCGCCACGGTGAATAGGCCGAGCACGACCTGTCCAGTGAGTTGCATGCAGAGCCATACAACACTCAGGAAGATCGACCATAATATGATATAGGGCGAACCGAAGGCGTTAGCAAATCCCAAGACAGTGACTGTGACTTGTGCGTCCGAATCCGGGTTCTCAGAATAAGAGGGTTTAAACCTGACGTCAGGAGGTGCTTCGTTGGCCTCTGGTGCAATGCTCGCAACCATCTTCGTCGGCCACTCACTTCTCTGAATATCCAAACACACCGGGGTGACATTCCAAAGCACGACGCCTCCAAAAATCATAAGCACCACCGTCGCCCTCGCCACCACCGTTCTCCCATTCCTGAGCCACACATTCCCTGCATCTCCAACCCATTCCATCGAATGAATCCACTCAACAATCCAAAACGTTGTTCCGGCGAGCAACGCCGCCGTTATCGTCCACGGCAAAAACACACCTGCGATCCCGTTATCGGATTTGGAAATCGCCAACACGCGACGTATGATACGGGGTATCGACACTGCCATAACGGGTGCGAGAACCAACGCAAGGGCAGGGGGAGCAGAAGAAGTCGAGGACGCGTAAAATGTGACAACACAGTAGGGATATTGTTCTTCTCTGCAAACAGTACTTAACATCATGAGACGAACGCATATAGCAAATAGTGTGGAAAACCCGAGGATGCGGTCGCGAAGGCGCGAAGTGGGAGCTGTGAATCCAATAAGAACGCTCGGTGCCAAGGACGAGAGACACAAGAACGGGACAATATGATCTTCCCAGATTGTAAAGGAGTTGGACGCGAAGCATAGAGTGTGGAGGGTGAGGAGGATCGGCGTGGACTTCAGCATTTCAAAAGTGAGTCGTGGCTTGCAGGTAAGAACAAGTGTCACTGATGAGGCGAGCGCACCGCCGAAGAGTATGAGATGGTCGGCGTGAACCCCGTCCAGATACTTCCGAACAAGTAGATGCGCGAGACCGCCGACGATCGAACCCAGGACACCGACCTTGAAAGCGCTGAGCAAGTTCTTTTCTAGTCTTTGTGCTCGATCCTCTCCTGAGCTCCCAAGAATGATATATATTGCGTAGGAAGCGACGATACTTGTGAATATCACTACGAGGCCTGCACCCATGAGCGTTAAGCTGAATTGTGCCCAGAGTGAACGACACATCGATAGCGCGAGGCGATTAAATGCAAATAGGGTGGAGACTCGACTCTCGGGTGGCGCGTCGCCTGCTTCCAACCAAGCATCAACCAAGGTGGACCAGACACTATCCAGTTCGCTACCAGATTCGCTTGCTCGATAGACGTCCAAGTATCGTTTAACCTGGTGTACATTCATCTCCAGGGCTTCTCCCACGCTCGAGTCCCCTCGGTCGAATAGTTCGGGGATTATGCTGCCGAGGTTATTAAACGGAATAGGAAGACCGAGGAGGAGCGAAATTGTTGGGACGAGATCGATTTGTTGGATGAAACGATGGGGGACGCTTTCCCCTGGAAATGTTGTTTTAGGTAGAATTTCAGGTGGTGCGGTCACAAAAGACGACGAAAGAGGTGCGCCCTTGCTGTATATCCAAACCGCGGAAGAAGTCTCGAGGATGCTGTCGCCACCGTGATTACCCGTATGATCCATGCCGTGATCACCAAGTAAAACCAATAGCGTATCTTCGTCGATGATACGGACGAGTTCACCCAAGAATGCATTCATTTGTTCGAGCTTGGCTTTCATGGCGGGGTGGTCGGGTCCGACGCGATGTCCTACGTGGTCGACCCCAAGACCATGACCGATAGCAAGTGACCATGGTTCTGAGCTCTGCTGTATGATGGGGGGTAAATGGGAGATGACACCTGAGTCGACTGTGTGGAGGTCTTCGACGTCGAACGAGTCAAACGGGTACGAGAGGTTGTGGTCAAGAAAACTCGGAAAGAGTGCAAGCCAAGTATTATCGCCCACAAATGCAACCTAATCGGTGTACACGCAGTGCATAAAATGAATATTAACGAAGTGATTACGAATGGGATATTCTATGAACTGACCTTGCGTCCTGAGATGCCTAGTTGGTGAAGCAGAGAGTCCTCATGTATGACCGATCCTGAAAAGCTTTCCCCGATATCAACAATGGTGGGTAGAGAGCCTGTGGTAAGACCTTTGATGCGTTGGAGCGTCGTCGTGGGTGGGTCTGCATATGCATTGAAGATGAAGGAATGGTGCGGATGCGCTGCAGTGAGTTCTCGAGGGAGGGTAAGGATATTGTGGTGGTTCGGCGAGGGAGGGTTCGGTGGGTGGGCTGACACGAAATCAAATCGTAGGGCGTCGATGACAAGAAGGACAGCGCGTTTATGCGTCGCGGACCGGTTCCATTGTGCTTGCTCTTCTTGAGATTTGTTGGGAAGTGCCAGTCGACTGAGAAGAAATCCTCTTGAGAAAAGGTAGATGCCAGTAATGTGGACGAAAACGAGCCAGCAAAGTAGCCGTACCACAATCATCGAACGTGGTCTGGAAAGAAAGTTTATATGTGATCAACGCCAATGATCGACACTCGTAAATACGCGAATTCCCTGCGAGTCTGGGATACACCTTGCGTTTACCAACCAACTAATCCATTGGCTCATTTCATCGATGTAAATAAAAAATAAAAAAGCAAGCAGATGGCTGTCGTACATAGTAAAATGTCTAGCTTAGTTGAGCTTTACCTGCGCCTAGCAGTGGGTATTACATAAGCGAGTAACGGATTCGGCCAGCTTATCTCGTTCCCTGCCTCCTAGTTCCCTCCACATCGCCAGGTCTTCGATAAACTCAATCCAGCCGCCGCTCAACAACACAAGTTCTTCGGACATAACCCTGGTAATTTATTTTCCTTGCCGCTCTCCGAGGCGGGCTCACGATGTCATCCTACGCAGGGCGCCCCACCCCCTCACGAGGATGTTCGTTAGGCGTGATCGCTCCCAGTAGTAATTTACTTACGTGCACTGGTATGTTTCGGTCTCTAAAACTGCCTTGGTTAGAACGAAAACCCTGCATCTGATATTCTTTGATCACCACTTCTTTCCTGTGACCAAGATAAATGTCTAATTTGACTTCTGATCTTCCGTTCAGGTAGAGCCCATAGCATTGCTGCACTCAGAAATGTCCATGTCCACAACTGACACTTGTTGTTTATGGCAGGTTCCAAGACTTAGTGCTTCCGATTCCGCCCAGTATAATAATTTGTGGTGCACCCGGCTTCTGTGATCTCAGGAACCAGTCGGGACAACGAACCCCCGATGCGCACCGTTGACAACCCTATACCAACTGGCCGGAGTTCTAAAGCAGCGCGGTGCAGCGCGATTCGCCCCTTCCACCGCGTTGCTTTAGAACTCTATCCATCAAAATATATGATCCCTGATTTGGAGGTGGTTGTCATCAACCAAGTTGATTTTCTACTACAAGGACGACTGGATAGGTTAGGAGAGATGTTGAACTTGGTAGACGTCGTCACCCCATGCTAGCATCGGAGCTGTGTTCTTTGATGCTGGGCCGGTCATCTCATAGAAACTGATAATCATCAATTGACAAGAGGTGACTTCCCAAAGACGTTCTGATCGTCGAGACATGCCCAGCTGCTCTGTGTGCGATGTCACTATTGGTTTACTTCAGGACAAGGTCAGCCTAGTTGACACTTGATTCGTAGCGAGCGCACGATTTATTACGTCGTTCTCTCAGAATACAGCACGTTCAACTTCTTGTCATTCATTCCCCACGCATGCTCGTGCCATGTTCAGAGCGGTAGGTTTCCATGACCGCAATGATACGCTTTGCTTTTTTCTTATACCCTTCGTTTCCTAACATACGATGGGCTCGCAATGACATCCATGTGATAAAGCAAATCTCGCGGTCACATCTACCAAGCTAGTCACTATCAGAACTATCGTCCTCATCACCATCATCAGTTAAGCTATCATCACTATCCTCCTCCGCCACTGGCACCTTCTTCACTGGCCCCCCCCGCATGGCTGCCATTTGACCAGCCAGTGTGTCCTCCTCCGGATCAGAGATTTCGTCCTCCAAGTGCTGTTCCTCAGCATTCAGCGCAGAGACGTCATCAATCTTAAGCTAACGGCCAGTCAACCAACTTTGGCGGACTCTCATTTGTGTAGACACCTACCACAATATCCCTACAGGATTCTCCACCGATGAACGTGTCGCTCACGAAGTACACTTTCCAGGTGAATAGGCCCACGTTAGGGGGCGCCTGAAATTGAAGTTTGTAGCAGCGATAGTTGCGTTCCTTCGAGGGGTCCGACAGAGGAACATCCATTATTTTCAAGGGCGGCACCACAATCCTGTTGGATTTGTCATCTGCGAGGATAAGCCACCAGCCAGGTTTGCGCAGCTGAGTGAAAATCAGACGGAATGTTGACAAAGCATTTGTGAATACAACATACCCCAGGCCAATAAGGAGCGTGCGCGACTCCCGTGTCTCCAACCTCAATTTCCTCCGCATCCCGCCGACTGTGCAAAAATTTCTCATCGATCTCATTGTTACTGGGCGAATCCTCAGGTTCCGCAACTTCGCTCTTTGTGCCATCGATGGGCAATGTGGATAAATCCTTTAATCGGAGTTTCACCAACAAAAACACAATCGAGGAGGGAGTTACAACGCGTTCACCGATGACTAGGGCTAAGATGAAGTCCTGATCAACACGAACTGATGAAAACGTACCTTTGAAGCGCATGTCGACAATCTCCAGAGAGCCCAAGCCTGTGAAGGCCTTCTGCGCTTCCTCGGCACGTTCATCGCCACTTTCTCGTAGCTGTCGCACGACATCAGAGAGATCGTCCACTTCGTCGGCAGGAGCATCAGGCGCAAAACCGGGGAGCTGTGCTTGTAGACTACGTCTTCCTGGAACGATAGCCTGGGCGATGTAAGCGTGTAATCGCATGACAGCAAGCGTCGGAGACAACCAGCTTCGCGCCGACGCAATACTAAGGTAGGCATTTAACAGTAGAGGGGTTTGAAGTAACAAAGATTTCTGCTCTGTTGGCCAAGTGAGTCCAGGGTATCCGCGAGTGTTCCATTGTTACACGACATACCTTCCAACAGCGCCTTGGAGCCAAGTTCTAATCGCAGAAAATGGGCATAGAGTAACACGAGAGCCCTGGTGGATGCTTCATCCGCCGGTGAACTCTTCAACTCAGACCAATCCTTCCCCAGTCGCTTTTCTATCTCCCCCTCTACCTTGCGCAGATCACCACCCACCTTGGTGACTCTCTCATGCTGGAATGCGTTCACGAATACCTTGCCAACTTCAGTTATCCCACTCGTCTCCGCTAGTCCTTTCCAAAATCCCTCTGCAGTTTTCGCGCTCACGCCCTCCTTAGTGCGACCTCTGTTCCCGAACCACCATTTCCCCACCATTCCCGGCAGGACGCCACCAACCAGTATTCCATAGATCCCAAGAACCCAGACGTTGTTCTTACCCTCCACGATCCAAGAAGGAATTGCAATGCCCATGGACAATTCTTGCCTGCCATCAGGGTGACCGTATAATTCATAATTACGACGAATGGTCTCATCGGTGAGCCTTTGTATGCATCTGTTAGTTGAAGTGTAGCGCCAAACACGACGGCTCGAGCACGTACGCCTTGTAGGCCTTTGTAATATCTACGAATCGCTTCTCTATCTCATCGATCGTCTGATTCAAGGTCGCTTTCACTTTGTCGGGGTGGCTGATGCAAGTCGTGAGTTGCTATGCGAAGAAGTAGGGACACGAGACATACTAGAGTTTTGAAAGCTTCTTAAAGTGTGATTTGATCTCCTTCTCTGAAGTTCCCTACAGTTTCAGAGTCTCATGAACCAGAATGAGGTTAAATTACGTTGAGGTCGTACAGCTGCTATCCCCAAAATATCGAATGGGTTGTAGACCTTGTTTTCGTCCTGTGCATTTGCGACTTTGTACGCTAGGAATGCAACGAGAGACCACCCCAACAGGACAGAGAACATTCTTATGACGGGGCAGTCAGCAAATATGCGGAGGGAAAGTGCAATAAACGAAACGCACCTCTTGGTCAAAATCATCTTGAGCGGTGACCCCTTTGTTCGCGCCAAAATTTGTCTTCTCCGTTCTACACACAACTTACACTGACATCCCTTGGGATCCTTCGGATGCCCTGTACTTAATAGTCAGCTCGCCGGACTCATGGACATAACGGAGCGCACGCGCACCTGCAGCAAAGCGAGTGACTGTGGAGAGCGTCACGGGGACTAATATTATAGCGAGGACGGATATCAAAAAGTACGCAGCCATGTTCCCGGCCTCATCATAGTGGTAGTTGGCCATGGCTGCTCACGACAGCGAGCGAATGAAAGGAAAGACGAACAACAGCTGGTCAGTACAAAGCTAACGCAAACGTGGAAGCGCGCAGGGAATTACATAAACGCCGTGAGAAAGTCGACGCAACGCCTAGCCTGCCACTTTTGACCGACATGACAGTGTTGCAAAACGCTAACTACAGCACACCACACTTCAATCCAAGCTTCATAGTTGTACATAGGGCATGATATACTATAGACCTGGGGGGATGTGTACTTTTTTTTTTAAAAAAAAAGCTGCACCTGTGGACAAGGGGAAATCAATATACTGCTTAAGAAGGGGTCCTTTTCAGAACTTACTAGGGCTGAAATTGAATCACGTCAGAAAATCACGCAAAGCTATCTGGGGACTCTTAAGACACTTCCCTGCTTCCTGAAAAACTTTTGAGGCCAGCAGAAGGACCCTTCGATTGTAATATGGCGGGAGACATTGACATTATCAGCCACGTCGACGACGAAAGGCAGTTTGGAGCATCAGCCCGTCGGAGCTACGATGTAAGGTGTGTGTAACAGTCCTCAGTTTCGCAGATGGGAATATTTGCTTGCAACTCTGTATCATTTTGTGTCCAAAAACCGGCATCTCTCTGGCATCTTCTACTCCACACATGTCATCTTCATCACTATCAGAAATTTCTATGTACGTGTTCTTCTACGTGCCCATGTATTTTTTATTGTAATTACTATTACTGATGTGATTGTGTAGTTCTGAAGTCGTGTTTTTGGATGTTGCAACACCGGTCAAGTGATAGTAATTGCGACAATTCCCTTCCTTGCATCTTACTGACTTATTCTTTGCTACACTGTAGCGGTTTCTTGGGTGTAAACTTCATCTGGGGACTCACCTACTGTAACTCCGACTGTAGTTGGCCATCTACGACAAACATGATAAATGTACTAGACTACTTCGATTCCCGTCATAGCTCAGCGTCGACGAGAGCACGAGATGGGAGGGCGGATAGTTAGGGTCACCTGTATTAATAAACTTAAAGAGCAATGGGCAGATATTGACGTGGAGCGTTGAAAGCAAAAGAGAATCTCTCAAGTTGCCTGCGGCCGTTAGTACTGTACCGTCTCATAAAAAGCCTACAATCTGTAGTTTACTTGCTGCCAGCAGTGTGCGCGGAGTTCTGAGACTTGAGCTTTCACGGGGGCACACAATCATCCACGAAAGCCATCCGAATTGAACCTGCATGCGCTGCCACTTGCACACTTCTCTCAGACTAGTTGGACGTGCCGAATATCAAGCTCGCATGCGACAGCCGCCTGAGCCTTCATCGGGCTTCGTACGAATAATGCCCGTCCGCGGATAAGGTTCTCTGAGAAAAAATCAGGTATCACTCGCCTGAAGCCGGATGTATTATCTCGGTGATAGACTTGCGCCGAGATTCCCATGAAAGTCATTGGCACTCTCGGATGGATTGGTCCGTTACGGGGGCCTGCATTGCACGAAGTCGAGGAGGGGGAACATATAACCCTCCAGAGCGAGGGGTGCTGAACAATTGATCGAGTTCTGGTTCCTTGTGTATTTGCTCCTGCGCAGACTCGTGCTCTTTATTCACAGTGGTGAAACTGACCTCCTTCGAACGTCAGGACGGTCGTAGCCATCGGAAGACGAGTATGCAGTTGTTAGCTATGGGTGCTACAATTCCGGACACCTTCAATTTGAACCTTGCATCAATATTGATTCATTCGGTATCGACCGCTTATGTAATAGTCTTCTCTTCAGTCTGCTGTTAGCCCCGACATGCGTATCAAAGTCACCACTGGTCCTCCTCTTCCCCTCCTCAAGGCGTGGTTTCCCGTGCCGTCTGCTCATCCAGAAACGCCCTCAGAATTTACTGTTGCAAACCTCAAAACTCGTCTATGCAACACGCTACCCCTCCTTAGTACCGTTGCCGCCTCCTCGCTCCGTCTTTCTATCGACGGATTCGAGCTCCTGGACGATTGCGACATCGGAGTCGTAAGGGACGGTGATCTGGTATGGTGAGTCATACTTTTCTCAAACAGTCGTGCGGCGCATGCTCCCCGACCTGCATGTGGCTAACCAGAGGCAAGCATTGAGCAGGTAAATACATCTGAAAAGGTCATAAAGCCGAAGGAAAATCAGTCGGAACGAAGTAGATCTTCTCGGAAACCTACACCTCCCCTGCGGGATATACACCCCACATCCAAAAAGCGGAAACGTTCCCTCGAATCCACGTCGACATCGGAGTCCGAGTCCACACCTGAGTCTGACACCTCTAGTTCATCTTCGTCCCCGTCCCCGTCCTCCTCCTCGTCTTCTACTACCACTGACTCGGAAGCAACCAGCACAACATCGGACTCCTCCGAAGAATCCGAGTCAGAGACTTCAGAACCTGATTCTAGTCCATCCCTCGCCTTGACCAGGCGAACTGACTTGCAAGCGGCAAAACCCAAGCTACCTCCCTGTCGTCCATCCAACCCCCCACCAAACTCCGTGTATGTCCGTCTGTTCCTTTCTTTTTTTCTTACTCACAGTCTCAAGTCGAGGTCAACTTACGTATGTTCCACCTGGGTTCGGTAAACCACAGACCCGTGCTCGCAATAAGAGGAGACGATTGAAGAGGTTGCGCGATCGTGAAGCAGTACCACCAGCGTCTGGCCTACTTTCAGGACCAAATGCTATCGCAACGGATTTATTTGCACACACAGAGAATCATCATGATGGGAGCGGCCGTCCTCAGGAGTCGGAGAAATCCAGCAGCGAGAACACTCCTGACGTCGTTTTCCTGCCTTCGTTATCGCTTCGGAACAAGAACAAAGCCAAAAATTTCCGATCACTCTTAAGCAAACCTCTACCACCCAAAATCATTTTTGCAGGCGAGGAAGAAAATGGAATTTCAGTCCAGATAGAGTCATCTACAGCAAACGTGCATTCTTCGTCTGTGGATCCTTCTCAGTTAGCATCTATTTCGATGCAGACGAAGGTTGAACGACAATCACCCGCTACAATAAGCACGCCGCCGCTTGTACCGCCTTCTTCTCGTCCTTCGTTACCACCCAACCTCTTTGTTACTAGTGTGGACGTGGAAGCAGGAATTCTACGGCCCAAGAAGAAGAGAAAGATACGCGCCGCCGCAGAGTACGGTTCCGCAGTTGCAGAACGTGGCTATTATGCACCAGCCCCGGCAGGTAGGGACCTCGTGGAGGGCACTGGACATGGTGAAGTGAACGTCACGCTTGATTACGGGGACAACGAGGCCGACAGTCAGCAGGAGAGAATTCCACGGGAGCAGTCTCAGGAAGAGACGGGTCCCCTAGACGTAGGTCTGAACGGACTGGAACAGTCAGCCATATCGAACTGGACACAGTTTCCCAAAATCACTCGAGAGATCCAGGTGGGTTTGAAGGTCGGGGACGTCATAGCATACAAGGTCAGCTTTACCCTGGTAGTCCTCACCTCATCCCGTCAAGTCATTGCCATGTACAGGACCTCGGTATTAACCCAACAACCTACACTCCTGAATACCTGATTACCATTGCGAGGGTCATGTCAATTGACCCAATCAAGGAAGGACAGATCGTTGTGAGGCCATTACAGCCCCGAACCGAACTGTCATTCGGCGCGAGGCTTGGTCAGGATGCCGAAGAAGTTCACGAAGAGGAATTTGCATGGGACGATATTCTCAATGGTGATTGGAGGTTCATTATGAAGTGTTGATCATCATACCCAGTTCCCTTGAAGTACACATTCTGCTGAATTCCGGCCATGCCTATTGGCATGGGCACTCCACTTAAATGCTGTCTGTATTTTGGCTTGCGGAGGGGGTTGTCAGGAAACCTTTGACGCTACAACGTCGCTAATGCAGGGATACCATTCCCGGTCCCGAGAGGCCTGCCCGAGTTCCGCTACAATTCGTCATTGGTACCTTCCGATGAGTGCCCCGAGATAATCTTGAATCTTACATGGCTGATCCTCTCTGCGCTACTCATTCCACGACAAGCACCTTTGGGTCAGTCATCCACTCGACGGGTTCACACCCACTAATCCAGATGACACTCGCAGATATGATACCCCTTACGCATACTCGAATTCCTGGACCCATCCTGGTCCAGGTCTCAAAGTTGTTTTGTCCCCCGAGTTTTTGCCGGACCGAAAGGGCCGGGCCAACTAGATTGGGAATCATTGCTCTTATGGGGTGCAGCGGACTCATTGGGGTCCATTTCATGCCCCTACTTGAATCATGATGAGTGACTTGCAGCGATCTCAGGTCGAAATGGACATGGACAGTGGTGCATGCCATTTGGTGGTTGATGTCAGTGTTGATGGCAGTTCATGCTTGGTCACCTACAACACCTCTCCATAGTGTTGAACTTTACACTACCTAATGCCATCTCTAACAGCAGCTTAGAAAGAGCAAATGGATGATCTGTGCTGCCCACTTCTCATAGTTGCAATATATGCAAGCACTCCTGTTAGACTATGTCTTTCTCTAGCCATATACATAGCCTCCTGTAACATGATGTGGGGTTATCTCTTGTGAAACTACTTCTCTACTTGTGTTTGTACTTGTAGCATCCAGGAGTGCCTGGGGGGCTTTTGGTGTTATACATTATATACTTTGATAAACACCTGCAAGTACTCATAGGAGGGTACTATCTAAAGTCATAGTGGGTGTACTGCATGCCCATTTCATATAACTAGTTATGTGTATGGTTTTGGCTTGATGTTGACAGTATGTTCTCAAGTGTTATTCATTCTGTGACAGATCCAACATACTTCTCATTTGTCTTTGCTGCCTTTCCTTATCCCATTTATTTGCATTGACACTCCATAGCTAGCTGCTACAGCATAAAGGGGCCTGTAAAATGTAGTGTATGGGGACTTCTTTCCCTATAATAATTATTGACTGCAGAGTCTGGATTATGTGTAGCATGCTTTAAGAAGGTCTTGTTGTATCTGTGTTGCAAGTGTTAAAACTTCATGTTGACACCACATATTTTTATCCTTTTCATACTGGTCACCTTGAACCATATCCACCCTCTCTTTCTTCTCAACCACAACCATCTTTCCCAAGTTCTCTCACAGAATGCTCCTTGACTCTGCTCCATCTGGCACCCCAACTAGGACCCTGGAAATTTTTTTTAGGACTCATTGCACCAGCTAGGAGAAGTAAAAGTAGAGCCCATCACAGCCAAAGTGACAAAAAACAAACACCCTACCATTCCACAGAATCACAAACCACTATGGTAACCACACTCAGCACCCCTGGCACATCACAACCCCCACTGCATGACCTTGACAGGATGACCATCCCTGAGGTGAAATTCCCATGCCATGCCAGGACCCCTGCAAGCACCCTGTATGTCAGGCCCTGGCCTAGCTGGCAAATCCACCAGGAGTGATAGCTTCTCACTAGACAAAATCATTAATGACCTGGAAGCCAAGATAAAAAACACAGACTTGGCCAGAACATACCTGGACCAGCTTTACATGGTCCAAGGTGAGCCAGCAACACCTGAACATATCTCACATGCATTATTCTACATATTGCAAACCAAAGGAGTAAATAATGTGTTAAGATCAGCCATGAGAGCCACAGCATATTTGGTCAGGAAACTAGCAGCATCAGTGATAGCCAAAACCATCATCAAAGCAGTATCAAGCAATATAGAAAACTCAGTTGTTGCCACCATCTCCCCTCAGATTGCTAAAATCCTATCAACTGTTGATAAACTGGAAAAAGTCAATGACAATGCAGCTTTGCTGAATGTCAATTATGCCCAAAGAATGGAGTCAATCACCAACATGACCAGTGGCACAGACACTCTCCATTTAGAAGGGGAGGCCTGAAACATAATCTCAGACATAAGCATGATGAAGATGACAATGGAAGACATGAAGAACCTACTCAAGAATTACATGCCCCCTGCCACAACCCACATGTCATACAGAGATGCCCTAGCAATGACAGCAACCAATTCCAACCAGATCCTGCTGGGAAAACACCTCTCACCAGAATACACTAAGGCCCATGCTGCAATAAAAGAGAGACAGCTACTGATCAACCCCAACAGCAACCACCCCACTCTCAGTGACTCCTTGTCAAGGGAATCCATCATAGAAGTGATCAAACTGGCCCTAGAGGCAGTAGAACAAATTGACAGCCCCAACCTACAGCTCAAATCAATCACACAATTATGCAACAATTGCATATTCCTAGAACTCAACACCTGGGAAGCTGTGGCATGGATCAAAGCATCCCACCAGTACCTGCCACCACTCTTCCTACACCCCTGCCTCTACCACAGACCACAATGTCCAGTTCATTGTCGAAAGCAATGGTTGGCACTATCACCACCAAAGCCACCAAATTGAAGATTGGTGCTCTGTCTGATTTGGATGGTGACCAAAAGAATGCCATGAGTTGGCTGTACTCCATACAGACCTATCTTTTGGTAAGCAAAGAGATTTATGACAGTGACACCAAAAAGGTTGTCTATGCCTTGTCATATATGAAGAAAGGTGTTGCTCATTCCTGGGCAGCTACCTTCCAGAAAACTTCTCTGGAAAAGAACCCCCCAAGTTTCAGCACCAAGCTGAGCCAAGATCATACCAAGATTGATCTCCAGCATGCCTACCATCTTGTCTGGATTGCCCTGGGTGATGAATGGAAGACTGCATTCTGGACTTGGTACAGTTCCTACAAGTGGTTAGTGATGTCCTTTGGCCTCACCAATGCCCCAGCTGCCTTCCAATGCTTCATGAATACCATCTTCACAGACATGTTGGATGTCTGTGTAGTCATCTACTTAGATGACATCCTGATCTACTCTGGAGATAAGGAGTCCCACAATCAGACCATCTGTGATTGGCCCAAGCCTCACAAGGTCAAGGACATACAATCCTTCCTTGGCCTTGCAAACTTCTATCACCATTTTATTTTCAACTACTTGGACATTGTTGTACCACTGACTTGGCTTACCCACAAGGGGGCTCCTTGGACCTTCTCCAAGGAGTGCTGCCAGTCATTCAACAACCTCAAGGCCGCCTTTACTACCACACCAGTCTTAACTCACTTCATCCCCAGGGTCCCCATTACCATGGAGACCGATGCATCAGACTATGCCATCACTGGCATTCTGTCTATCACCTGTGGCAATGGCCAGATACATCTGGTCACCTTCTACTCCCAAACTCTAACCACCCTGGAGTTGAACTATGATACCCATGATAAGGAATTGCTTGCCATCTTTGAAGCATTCTGGACCTGGCATCACTACCTTGAGGGTTTGGCCTCGCCAGTCGATGTTTTCACTGACCATAAGAACCTTGAGTACTTCTCTACCTCTAAAGTACTCACCCACCACCAGGCTTGCTGGTTGGAGTTCCTCTCTCAGTTCAATATGGTCATTAGATTCAGACCTGGTAAGCTCAGGGCTAAGCCCAATGCCCTAACTAGATGATGGGATGTCTACCCCAAAGAGGGGGATAGCAGCTATACCCAAGTGAACCTGCAGAACCTGAGACCAGTCTTCACCCAGGAGCAACTAGCAGTCTCCCTCTGTGCAACCTATCCCAAGTACCTGGTCTTATGAGCAGTTGTGCTAATGGATGTAGAGAAACTACACAATGATATCCTGACTGCACTGCTGGATGACCCAGTCTCACAAATCTGCCTGTCTGACATGTCTGATCCCAGGGTCTCACCTTCTAGTCTTGGCAGTCCAGAATCCCTTGGGACAAGCAATTCATTCCCTTCATTTTTATTGTTGTTATCTAAGCCATCTAGCTCATATTATACAGCTACTTGGACTTTTCCTACACCATGTATGTCAGAGCCTGTGCTCTCCCTGGCTCTAGACAGTTCTGCTCACAGCTCTCCATTGATGATGTGAAGCTTCATGTGTCCTCTGCTTCTTCTCCACCTCCTGACCTCTCCTTGGTCCCTCCTGAGTATCACAAGTTTGCCAACATCTTTAGTAAAGACAAGGCTACTGAACCCCTGCCACACCACTCATTCAATCTCAAGATTGACCTTGAGGAAGGAGCTTCTCCACCCATTGGCATGATCTACTCTCTGTCTCCACCAGAGCTTGAAGCTCTCTGCACCTTCATTGACAAGCATCTTGGCTATGGTTTCATCAAGCAGTCCACCTCTGTGTAGACTATCAAGGACTCAACAAAATCATGAAAAAAGATCACTATCCACTGCTGCTCATCTCCTACCTACTTGACTCTCCAAGCCACACTAAAGTCTAAACCAAGATCAACCTCCACTATGTCTATCATCTAGTCTGCATTGCAGATGGAGATGAGTGGAAAACAGCTTTCCACACTCATTATGGTTCTTATGAGTGGCAGGTAATGCCATTCAGTCTGACTAATGCACCTACAGCTTTCCAGTGATTCATTAATAGCATCCTTGCAGACATGCTCAATATCTGCATCATGGTATACCTTGATGACATCCTAATCTATTCACAGGACATGGAGTTGCACCATGAACATGTAAAAGAGGTACTCCACTGCCTTTGAAAGCATGGTCTTTATGCCAAGCTGGAGAAGTGCAAGTTTCACTCCAACTCTGTCAAGTACCTTGGTTATGTTCTTTCTCCCTCCAGTCTCACCATGTCTGCTGAGAAGGTCCAGGCAGTCTGCAATTGGTCTGAGCTGCAGAAGGTGCAAGATATCCAGTCCTTTCTCAGAGCATGCAGAGCAGGGAGCTGGTCTGGGTTGGATCTACCTCCCTTGGTCTCAGCTTATGTGCTGTACCTGTTATGCCAATGACTTGTATCACATCATGAATCAAGTACAGTTAAGTACAAGCATGTGACTGTGCAAGAAGTGATGCATAATTTAACTTCACTAGCAATGGGACACTAGTCTTGGCCAACTGAAGTTGTACTGTCAAGTCCTCGTGGGTACAGTGAGCAGAGCTAAGGGTGGTTGCAAAGTAGATTTCAAATGAGGGAGCAGTACAATACATGCAGGTTTATATATGTATGTAAGGTACTGCAGGCCAAACATTCAGAAGCATTTACATGTGCACCTGAGTTCCTAATCAAGGCATCATCAAGTCACACTGACATGAGTGTAAGGGTGACTGAGTCTGTGCAGCAGAGAGGACTGGGGGTGAACCTGCAATGAGGGAGGGGTGACTGCATATATGATGTACTGGTGTAAATGGGTACTGGGGGTACATGTGTCACATGACCACATGGACCAGGGCCACCAGCAGATCATGGAAGGAAGGGTAAACAGACATAGTCTGGCTATAGTATAATGCAGGGTAAACAGGGGAAGGATATAAAAGGAAACATACAGAATGCAAGTCTGGCTGCATAGGCAGCAGCTTGTGGGCAACAGAACATTGTCACTCAAAAGCATGATGAGTGCAAAATGTATTGTACAAAGTCTAAAAAGGAAACAATGTGAGTGCAGCATAATATCACCCCCCCCCAAAGGCCTGAGGTCCTCCAAAGGTGGGTAAAGGCCTTGGACTACCCAAGAGTGGATTTTGCTGTTAGTTACCACCACAAGTTGGGCAGTTAGATGACCAATGTCCAAGGCATGAACATTAGTAGCAGGCAAATTGGTGCAAGGGATGCTCCCAACCAAGGGGTATGAGCCCACCAAGTTTGCATTTGCTGAGGGAATTGATGGATACTGGAATGAAGAGACAAGATGGCAGAGGTTGGGTTGTCTTAGTAGTGTAGAGGATGGCCTGTCCTTCCAAATCTCTGCAGGCTTGAGCAAAAAAGTCAAGCCAGTCATGGGGGGATCCATTGAAGGGGACATCTGTGATGGCTTGGAAATACTCTCTGCCCTGGCCCAGTATAATTTTCTCCCAGCAATTGCAACACCTCTGTTCAACATCTCCTCCAGCCTCTGATACTCCTCTTCATTGATGTTGTGTACTCCCTTGGTGACTGGCTTCTTCTCCCACAAGCATCCATGCTTCTTTTCTGTCAGGGTCCAAAGAAAGGCTTGATCTTCCAGGCATTGCTTGACCCACTGGAGAGAAGAGCCCACAGACCATGACATCAAGGGGGAGTTGGTTGAGAAAGGAATGAAAGGAGGATATGAATGAGGGGCTGTAGTCTTCATGAGCAATTTTGATGACAGCCTCCTGAGTCTTCAGGGCTTCTTGGAGGATAGATGAATTAGCATGATCAATGTTCTTGTACATATGGGCTTCAAAGCTGCCATCTGCAGTGCCAGCTTGATCATATTCCTGATCACTTCTGTGCTTCTGAAGATTGTAGACAGCATCTGTAGATGCTCATGGTGTTCCCCTGCTCTCCAGCTGTGTGACTCCCAGTGCTTGAAGTTGTTAAGCAGCCACATGTAACTGAGGAAGAGGCTTGCCTCAGGAGCCAGCCTGCTGGTTGTTGTAGTGGGGGCAGAAGGGGTGGCTGTGAGGGCTGAGAGCATGGCTGGTGCAATGCAAGGCTCTGGAGCAGATGGGCCAGGACAAGAGGCTGGGGTTGGTGTTTTGTAGGTGGCTTGGGAGAGAGGGGGGGTGTTGCATAATCTGAAAAAGGCATCATAGCAAGGCTTGGATGGTCCCTCACAAGCCATGGACTTTCCCTTGTGGGTGTCCTTACAAGCTCTCTGGGAAGAGGGGACCAACCAGATGACCAGGTATGGATATGGGCATGTGGCAGAGGCAACAGAGTCATGAAGGGGTTGGTAAGCACTGCCATGTGAGGGGTTGGTGGATACCAAGGGGGATATGGTGCATAATGCTCTGGGGGAGTGTACTGGTGGTTCTGAGAGGCAAGGAGGGGTGCTGACATAGCAATTGAAGTAGGGATGGGAAGGGTCATATGGTTTGTCAAAGTCAGCATGGAAGTCATTGTCAAAATAGTCAGAGCCTGGGTTTTCAGTGTTGGGGGTGTAGGACATAGTGGTCAGAGATTGTGAACACATTTGTACTCCCCAAGAACCTCTGGGGCATTTATAAGGTTGTCCTCACTCTTCCAGCTATTCCTGGGAGTGCAGGTAATCAAGCCACTGGACAAGGTAGAGGTATTTTTGCTGTGGGGTTACATCAGGCTCTTTGGATGATGACTTGACCTTGCACACATGTTTGTGTTTGAGAATAGCCTCAACTTCCCATTTGCTCTCACCTTCTACCAATTCTGGTGGAGGCAGGGGTTGCACCAGGCCATACTCTTTCATTTCAACAAAAGGGGTGAGTTTGGACATGTGGAACATGGGGTGTATTTGCCAGTTAGGGGGAAGCTGGAGCTTGTAGGCAACTGGGCTGACCCATTCAGAAATTACAAATGGGTTGTGGCATTGGGGTGCAAGCTTCTTTGATGGAACATCCCTTTTTAGGTCAGAGGCATCCAACCAAACCTTATCTCCTATGGAGAACTCTGTATAGCTCCCTTTTGATTGTTGTTTCATTAACTCCTGTGCTTCCTTATGAGTGATAATCATGGCATCCTGATTGGCAGCCAACTGCTCAAGTCAATCACCTGCCAGTGATCCTTCTGGAGGTTGTCCAGTTGGATATGGGGTGGGGTTGAACCTGTACATGAGTGAGTATGGTGTTTGATTGTGGGACAAGTGCACACATGAGTTATGCACCATTTGAGCATCTGGGAGTTTGGTGTGCCAGTTGTGAGGGTCCATATCTGCATACATGTGAAGATAAGTGCCAACCTCTTGGTTTACACATTCAGCCTTGCCATTGGTCTGTGGATGATACATGGTGGAGGCTTTTTGTCAAGTATGGGTTTACCCTCAGGTAACCAGGCTTCAAGATTGGGTGACAGGGGCTAAGTCCAGTTGACCAGAGTCAAGGCTGGAGGCCAGGGGCCAAGTCTGAAGGTCTGGAGTCAAGGCCAAAGGTTAGGGGCAAAGTCCAAAGGTCTGGAGTCAAGGCTGGGAGCATGGGAACAAGTCTGGTAGTGTGGGAAACTGACCAGTCTTGGAGTGTGCACAGGGGGAAGCTGGTCTGGGGTTGGATCTACCTCCCTTGGTCTCAGCTTATGTGCTGTACCCTTATGCAAGCTGGGGAGAGGTCCAGGAAAGGGGTCAGGAATAGCTTAAGGCTTGGCCTTAGCTATAGAGTAGACTTGGAGAGTAGTACAGGGTTGAGGGTACTACTTAGTTGATATTCTGACTGGAGTGCTATGAAGTATGTACAGGGGTTAAATACATGAGGCTGGTCTGGAGTAATGAACATGAAGCTGGACATGTTAGTAAGCTATTAGGAAGATGATTACCAAGGGGTGGATAGCCACAGAGGCTGTGCTGAGACTAGTAGCCAAAGTCCAGGTGACTGGCATGACTGGAGTCAGACACAGGATTTGTACGGTAAGCAGAGATTGGGCAAGAGGACCAAACTAAATATATCACAAACATTGGAGAACAGACTGGAGTTATGTCTGAGTGACCTGGACATGGACCTGGGAGGACCAGGGTGGAACAGTATGAGGCTGAGAGGCCAAAGGGGACTGGAGATAGGGGTAAAACACTGGACTTGGGTTATCTGGGCTGGAGTTAGGTTACTTAGGGCCAGAGTTGGGTTTCTTAGGTCAGACTATGTTTGGACTTGACCATACATAGGGGCTAGGGGTCCAGGCTGGACTGGGATTGAGTCTGAGAGTCATGGATATGACACTTTTAATTCAATTCCAAGGAAGTGGTAGAGGTCCCTAGTAAAGGCAGAGATGAATTGAGGGCCTTGGTCCGAAATGATGGCCTCCAGTACACCCCAGTGGGGGTAGACATAAGCATGGTAGAGGTCTGCCATGCCTACACTATCCACTGTTTTAGTAGTAGGTAGGAAGAACATGCCTTTGGTGAGTCCTTGGTCAATGATTGTAAGGATGGAATCGTATTTTCCTCTGGACAGGGGTAAATCAGTGACAAGGTCCATTGAGACCTGTTTGAAAGGGAAGGGGTTCTTTGCTACATCATGTGGGGTGATAGGGGGAGTCATCAGATGAATATTGACCTTGTTGGCTTGGCAAGAGGGGCATCCTTTGCAGTAGCTATGGACGGACTGGTACATTCCAGGCCACCAGACATATTTCTTCATTTTCTTCATCATGGCTTTTACTCCAGGGTGTCTGAACACAGGCATGTCATGATACTGCTGAAGGATGTCCTGGAAAACTGGTTCCAGGACAAATATTCTTCTCCCTTTTCTTCTGACTCCATCAGACCCTTCTGTTATTTCCAGGGCTGAGAGGGACATGGATGCTTTCTTTACCTCCTGGTACAGGTCAGCATTTAGCTGGAAAACACATCCTTTACCTTTCTGAGCCTTTGGCTTCTCCTCAGATGGGTGCTTGGGGGTCTCTGGCTCTTTGAAGGAGACCTTCCAGATGGGTTTTGAGGTTTTAGGGGCCTCAGGGACAGTTCAGTTGATCTTAAAAAGGGAAACAACAGAGGGTCTCACCCCCCCTCAAGCAAAATGGCCTTCAGAAGTAGGGTTGAGATGGTGGCAGGCTTGGCATTGAAGTCCAAGTGGCAGGAGAGGGTGTCAGCAGCAGAACTTTTGGCAGCAATGTGGACAAACTGAAGTGGATACTCCTGGAGGGTAGCCTGCCAGTGGGCCTGACAAGTGGTCAGCCTCTGCAGTTGCACATAGTAGGTGATATTTTGATGATCAGTATACACATGAGTCAGTTCTGGTGGCAAAAGCAGATAGGGGCACCATTTCTTGAGGGCATGCATTACTGCTAGTATCTCCAAGTCATAGACTTGGTAGTTTTGTTCAGCTCCAGTAAGAGACTACAACATATAAGTGCAAGGGTGAAGCACTCCCAAGTTGTCAGCTTGTGATGGAATGGTGCTGGTGCTGAGTTTAGAGGCATCAGTGTGGAGTACAAACAGCTTCTGGAGATCAGGAAGGCAAAGAACTGGTTTGGATGACAGGGCCTTCTTCAAAGCTTCGAAAGTGAAGGCTTGTTCAGGTCCCCAGGTCCATTTTGCATTTTTCTTTGAAAGGTCATGAAGGGGGTGTGCAGTTTGCAAGAAGCTGGAAATGAATTGTCAGTAGAAGTTACAGAAGCCAAGGAAGGAATGGAGTTCTTTCAGGGTCATTGGAGCAGGCCAGGTCCTGATGGCCTCAATTTTAACTTCTGACAGTTCATATTGACCTTGGCAGATCACAAACCCCAAGAACTCTATTTCTTCAGCTTCAGGTGGAGATGTTCCTTTGCAGTGATGCACAGGAACTGTTGCACTGAGGCATGCAGGCCTTCTTGAGTTTTTGAGTGTATGGTGACATCATCCATGAAAATTATGGCTTTCCTCTCACTTTTAAGCTCTCCAAACATGTGGTCCATGTATCTTTGGAAGGTGGGTGGTGAGTTGCACTGCCTGAAGAACATTACCATAGGTTCGAAGAGTCCTCTAGGGGTTATAAAGGCCCCTTTCCACTCATCACCCTTCTTTACCTGTATATTTGTGAAACCCCAGTGAACATTGAACTTGGTGAAATATTTCAAGTCAGCAAGTTCATCTAGGAGGGTTGTTACATCAGGAAGGGGGTAAGAGTCAATGATTGTGTGCAAGTTGAGGTACTGATAATCTTGGATGAGTCTTCTTTTTCTGTCTTTTTTTCCTATGAAAAACACAGGGGCAGCTTGCCAAGATTTGGAGGGTTGAATCATCCCACATTTAAGGTTCTCATCAATGAATTCATCAAGGGAGAGGGGATAGATTGCTCCTTTCTTCAGCTGAAAACCAGGTTTCAGGCATATTTCATGGTCAAGGAACCCCCAGTGTGGCAGAAGAGGGATTTCTTCTTTGGAGAAGACTACTGAGAATTCCTGATATTCCAGTGGTAATTCAACCTCTGCCTGTATGTGTGATGCCTCGAGTTTTGTAGAAATTGAGGTGCAGTTTATCTTAACAGTCTGGGCAAAGTCAGTACCCTGGATGCAGTTTTTCTTGTTGAGACCATGGTTGAGTTCCCCCCAACTGATCAGCTTTCAAGAGGTCCAGCTGATTATGGGGGTTATGCTCTTTGAGCCATGGCATTCCAAGGAGGAGGGACTCCCAATTTCTGAGCTTGAGGACATGCATGCAGATGTGCATAGTCCTTCCCCAGATCTTGACTCTGAAGGAAGTGATATGGGTCACCCAGTCTCCAGTCCTGCCTTTGTAGCTTCTTGACTCCCAGGGTCTTGCAATTTTCTGTGTCAGGATGTTGTACTTTTGGACTACTGCCAGATCTATGATATTTGTTTTGGTGCCCAAGTCAGGGATGGTTCAGACAGTAGCATTTTCACAGTTGATGAGGTAAGCAAAACAAGCAATAGAAGTGATTGACATATCTTGTTCATAATCATACACTTTCTTGGTCTCTATCTTAACCTCTATCTTTCAGGATACTATAGGCTCTCTTCCTGATGCTACATCAGGAGAGCCTTTCAAAAATTCAGCTTTCCTTTCGGTTCCCTGTTGTCTGTGGGTTCATCATTCTCCCCACAGTATTTATCTTCAGGTTCTTGGTCTTCTTCATCTTTGGAGGTCTTGTTGGACTCCTTGAGCATTGCTAGGATGTGAGTACAGAACTTCTGGGCTGAGGAAGACCTACTGTTTGTTGCAGATGAGGGGCACTTTGACTTTATGTGCCCTGTCTTACTGCATCCATAACAGGTAGGAGCTTTGCTCTGTGATTGGACTTTAGATTTCTGATCAACATCCATAGCATAAGGGTCTCAAGTATGGAGTCTTCAGAGATGAATGGGACTTTGATCCATGTGAAGTTTGTTCTTGCTTCCAGAGATAGGAGCAGTCTTGGTATGTTGCCTTCCCAGAGAAGACCTTGAGAGTGGCCATCACCATGTGAGCTGCTGTTGCTTGGTGGATCCAGACTTTGATGGTGTCTGGCTTGGGGCCAGCCATGAGGATCCACTTGTTGATTTCCTTGTTAAGGCCTTTGCCAAAGAAGACTGCCACAGTCAAGTCTTCAGTAGATATCTGGGCCTTGTTGAGGCAGTTGTGGAAGTCAGTGATGTACTCATCAAGGGAACAATCTCCTTGGTGGATAGCTGAAAGGTAGATGATGGTGGTAGACCTAGCATCTCCTACTTGGAAGGCTTCCTTGAGTTTGGTGACAAACTCATCCCAGCCACTGAAAATTTTGAGATCTCCAAGTGCAGTAGTATTTTCATTGATGTAGGCTTCCACAAAGGTGTGGGCCAAGCCACTCCCCATGTACAAGAGGGCAAACATGATCTTGGATTGATCTTCATAGTAGATATGTTCATTAGTGGCAAGGTAGAGCTTGATGCTGCTCAACCAGGTGGAAATGTCCTGGTGAGCTCTGGTATACAAGAAGGGTTTGTTGAGGCTGATTTCTTTCAGTCCCTTTCCCCTAGAGTTGTGTTCCTTTGCTTTCTCCCTGGAACCTTGGGAGGAGCCCTTAGGCCTTACCACATCTCTTCCAAAAAGGTTTTTGTAGAACTCAGTGGCCATCTCAGGGGTTACCCTAGTCTGGCCAGCAAAGGGATCCTGGAGATTAAGTCCAGAGGTTTGTTGGGCTAGCTCTTCTGCCATCAGATTGGTAGAAGTTGGTAAGTATATGTTGGTAGAAGAAGAGGATGAGGGGTCCACTGGTTCAGCTGTTGTCAAGTTCATGACATCTGGGTTGAGGTCAGACCAGAGACCAAAGTGGGCACAAGGCTGAGAGGGATCAAGGTCAGAGGTGTAGTGGAGATACAGAAGGGTGGACTGATTGGACTTAGCAACTGAGGTTACAGTGCTATTCCCTTGCATGGGTCTCAGACCAAGTCTGAGGCTGAGGCAGAATTATCAGAGTAACTTAGTTGATTTCAGACTGGGGAGTACAGGCCAAGTATCTAAGAGCTTATATACTAGAAGTAGTTATAGTACAGAGACTGGTAATGCCAGTCTTGCAAAGATTGCTAGGATGATTGGTAAGACAAGTATTAGCAAGGTATGACTAAGGTAATGGAGACTGGGACAGGGTGAACTGGGGACAAGACCAGGCAGAATTCAACCAAAGTGACCCACACTGCAAAGCAGTGTATACCACACTAGCCCATCTGGGGATAAGGGATTGGTGAGGCCAAGGCTGGACTGAGTGAATGCAAGGCCAAGTCTGGCCAGGGTCAATACATGACTATGACAGTATCCCCCTCTTAAGGGTTGAACCCATGAGACCCCTGCATGAGTGGTAGGCTGAGTCCAAACCTTGGCTGAGTTTGAAAAAACTGATACTTGTGACTCACTAAGACCTTTGCATCTTTCTTTCACAATCTACTCATCATGTCTGCACCAAGGCCAATCACCATGACTGACAACAACAAAGGCTGGGTCCTCATCAACTGGACCCAGGTGTCAGATGACACCATAAAATATGATGCTGATGATGAAGAGGAGACAATGAAGGCAAAGGCAAAGGAGAGGAAGAGATGAATGGCAGCCAAGCAAGCCAGCAAGAGGAGCAGGCATGACTGGAGGCCAAGAGGCAAGAGAGGGAGTGAGTTGAGGCCAAGGGAGCTGAGTGGGGGGCTGAGGAGAAGAGGGCACATGAGGAGAAGAGGGCACATGAGGAGAAGAGGGCACATGAGGAGAAGAGGGCACATGAGGAGAAGAGGGCACATGAGGAGAAGAGGGCACATGAGGAGAAGAGGGCACATGAGGAGAAGAGGGCACATGAGGAGAAGAGGGCACATGAGGAGAAGAGGGCACATGAGGAGAAGAGGGCACATGAGGAGAAGAGGGCACATGAGGAGAAGAGGGCACATGAGGAGAAGAGGGCACATGAGGAGAAGAGGGCACATGAGGAGAAGAGGGCACATGAGGAGAAGAGGGCACATGAGGAGAAGAGGGCACATGAGGAGAAGAGGGCACATGAGGAGAAGAGGGCACATGAGGAGAAGAGGGCACATGAGGAGAAGAGGGCACATGAGGAGAAGAGGGCACATGAGGAGGAAGAGAAGTGCAAGGCCAAAAATGTGAAGGAGGATGAGACCAGGGCTGAGGCCAGTGGTAGTGGGGCCAGTGTGACAAGGAAAGTGGTAATGGACCCTGGGTAAGTTCTCCAATGACCTTTTGCATGTACCCCTCTTACTAATATTATTATCTCTTTTCTAGCTGTACCCATTGCACCTGGGAAAAGGTCATCTATGAGTTTCTTGTAGATGGCAACAAGAAGTGGGTTGCCTGCATCTGGTGCAACCTATTGAAAGCCAAGCGCCAATGGCCTGGGGATGGGAAAGACACCAGGGCCAGTCCCAAGGCCACTGGGAAGGCCAACAAGGGGAAGAAATGGAAAGCTGATGAAGAGACCCCTGAGCCTGGTCTGAGTAAGAAGAAATGGGTGAAGTTGAGTGTGAGGCCAATCAAGTTACTTGATCTTGATGAGTCTGAGGCTGGCAGGAGTAGGACAAGGGAGGCCAGTGCATACTTGGGCTTGGAAGACAAGCTCGAGTGCCTCATCAAGGCTGCAGGACTCATCACCAACAACCTGGTGAGTCTCTACAACCTGCAGGAGACTGCCATCACAAACTTGGGCTGGATCACTGACACCCTGGAGGCAATTATTGATGAATTGTACAGGTATGGGATGCCAGCCACCTCCTTGGACTTGGGCTCATCTGAGCTCAATTCCAATGAGCTGTGCAAGGAGGCAGAGTGGTTGCAGGCCAGGGGTGAGGAAGAGGAGGCCAAAGGGGAGGACAAGGCCATGGCCAAGGCTGAGTAGGCCTTAGTGTAGACCTTTTTTTCCCCCCTTCTTCTGCAAATGTCACATCCAGTGTCATGGTCATGACCAGTCAGTAACAGGTTTAAACCATATATTTGCTTACTGATGTGGAGTTGGTGCAGAGTGAGTGAATGACCAGCAGAGTAGGGTGCAGAGTGAGCAGAGGCTTAGGATAAACACATGGTTGTGACAAGGAGTCTTTTCCTGCTGAAGGGTCCTCCAGTTTCACATCCAAGCTGGTCAGGTGTCCAATCAGTGCTTCCAAACTGATGGCCCATTCAACCCCCAAACCTTGTAGTATAGCCAGTTGCTTCTATCCACATTTAGGGTTGGGACTTGTAAGGAATGATCATCTTTTGCCATGGTGGGTATTGTTGCTGTGTAACAACTCTTTTGGAATTAGAGGATGAGAGCAGGGCTCATAACCTAACAAAGGCATGAGTTTCTCAGTGTACAAACTAATCACTGTATTAGTGCCTACAGTGGCTTCCAAAATTTGCACATTTTGGGTTGTTTGTTGAACTGATCAGGAACAAAGACAAATAAGACCAAAGTGTAAGTTAATGACATAAACCATTTGCACAGGGCTATCCATCAAAAAAGAAGATTATGTAATTTGAATTAGTATTCATGGCAATATACTTGATTTAAATCACCATGTCATTGAATCAATTTTGTAACTATGTATTGGATCCATCAGAATCCAACCAATATCACATAAAAAAATTTCAAAAATCATCAAAGATGGTTGCTATGGTTGTTGTACCTTAGCATCCATTTCAGTCCAAAGCAATTTAACCACTGTCTACATTGTCAATGCTTCCTAACTATACTATGCACCCCATCTCCTCTGCTCAGAAGGAAAACATCATTTCTCTGGCCTGTAATGGTCATTCTACTTGCACTATTGCCTCCAGGCTGGGTATCAGCTGCTCAAGAACCTTCTTCCTGATCAACAAGCACCTTCTGGACATCCTGCTAAGCTTTCATCCACCTCTCAGCATGTTATGATTACACAAATCACCACAGGCAAGGCCACCAATGCCATTGAGGTTACAAAGAACATCAATTCCATAATCTCCAATGCAGTCTCCTCACAAAGAGTCAGAAGGGTCCTCAGAAAACATTTATTCAAGGCTGTAACAAAGAAGAAAAAACCACTCCTTTCTATAATTCACAGGTAGAAGTAATTTGCCTTTGCTCTGAAATCCAAAGAATGGACTGTGGGGGACCAAAGAAGTGTTATCTGGTCAGATGAGACCAAAATCAATAGGATTGGGTCAGATGGGAAGGTTTGGGTGTGGAAACAGGCAGGAGGGGGGCTTATCGAAAGAGAGATACATACAGGGAACAGTCAAGCATGGAGGAAACATTATGGTATGGGGATGTATGGGCTGGGAAGGTGTTGGCCACCTTGCAGAGATTGAGGGGAGGATGGATGCCAACCAATATGTGGACATTTTGGAGAGCCAGTTGCTTCCTAGCTTGGAAGATTCTGGAATTCCTTTGAAGGATGTTATCTTTCAACAGAACAATGTCCCAAAACATACCTCCAAAAAGGCCAAGTGTCAAAGTTGCACAACACCCCTGACTTCCTCTTTGGGTGGAGTAGGAGCAGGTTGGACTGCAGAGTACAGTGGTCAAAGTCTGAAGTGAATCTGACCACTGGGTGGTGAGATATGCAACAAACAGTGAGTGGAGGAGTATGGAGGAAAGTTTCAGAGGCAGAGGTTGGAGTCAGAGGTTGGAGGTCAGATGAGAGGGCATTGGGTTCAGCTAGTGTGTTGCCCCCTTTCATGAGCTCAGCCCTGATATTTACAATGAGGGAGAGAGGGTAAATACTTAAGGAGCAGAAGAATGGAGAAAAACTGACACAAGGGCAGAACCCTATCTAGAATGCAGTGTCATGACCATGCATTCATTCTAAGTCCTCACTCACTCCACACCCTTTTCCACCAGTCATTCACTCACTCCACACCAACTCCACCCACCTTCTGCTGATTACAAACCATCTCTGCTCTGACTGCTGTCAGACTTGTACTGCTCTCCTACCAGACCATGCAGACTGTTCTCTGAGGGGTCATGTGACTACCCTTTGGACTTCTCCCTGACAGTGCACAGTCAGGTGCTCTGCAGTGCATGCACCACATGGTCCAGTGCCTGGACTATTTCCTTTTTGGGATGTTCTATGTTACCTCTGTCTTCCCTTCATTCATTGTCTAGGAAGTTTTACTTGGAATTTTAGGAGCCTCCATATGTCAGTTCTGATTCCAGTTACTGTACCTCTGTAGTAGTTTAAAAGCATGTATTGTACTCTGCTATTCTTCAGTATGAATATCAAACTTACATTGAGGGACAAATGTGTTGCAATGTTTGTGAGGTGTGAATTGCTGCCAATGTAGCTCAGGCCATTCTGCATGGATAATCATGATATTTATACCATTGGAAAGGGGTGACTTTAAGCTTTCCAGAGCACTAAGGTTCAGTCCAAACAAAGCAATACATGCTGAGATACACCCTATTCTTTCTGAAAAGTGCATTGCAAATGCTTTTGTCCCTGACTGGTGAAATAGTGAAAAGTGACCTTTTGATGGGATTGAGGGCATGAAGGATGGGAAAATATGATTACATAATAAACCACATGATCTTCCAGATGATTTGTCAGCACATAAACAATGACAAACATTGGACTTGTACCATTAACCCTCCCTCTTTTACCACAACTCATGAAATCATCTCTCTAGCTCACATGGTCATTTTCTTGAGGAATTCTTATCAAATACTGCTGGCCACCACAGTGCCATCAGTATAACATGCTCTCAGAACCATCAGTCCCTTAAAAAACCTGTTGTCAGTCATTCCCTGGACTGTTTCCCCCCCACACCTGATGTGTTCTGGGACTAATCAGTACTTGGAAGGCTGAGAATGTTTTGGAGGTCAATCTGGCACTTCAGAACATGATGGACAAACCAGTCCCCTCTCAACCAATGCATTTCTGGCACAGGCACTTTGGTATGGAAGTTAGGGCAAGACAAAATCCTCTTTACCCCTGGGTGTCATCAGAAGGATATGCTACTGAACTGCCATGGAGCAGAATCCTGTGCTTCCACCTGGCCCTAAATATTGACTTTTGTCACATATGACCAAATAATCCTTCCCCAGTCATCTACAGTTCAGATCAGAGCAAGATCTAGTGAACCCTCTTATGGTGCTCAGAGCACAAGGAGGTTTTGTCTCACCTCAACTTCCATACCAGTGTGCCTGTGCCAGAAATGCATTGGTTGAGAGGGGACTGGTTTGTCCATCATGTTCTGAAGTGCCAGATTGACCTCCAAAACATTCTCAGCCTTCCAAGTACTGATTAGTCCCAGAACACATCAGGTGTGGGGGGGAAACAGTCCAGGGAATGACTGACAACAGGTTTTTTAAGGGACTGATGGTTCTGAGAGCATGTTATACTGATGGCACTGTGGTGGCCAGCAGTATTTGATAAGAATTCCTCAAGAAAATGACCATGTGAGCTAGAGAGATGATTTCATGAGTTGTGGTAAAAGAGGGAGGGTTAATGGTACAAGTCCAATGTTTGTCATTGTTTATGTGCTGACAAATCATCTGGAAGATCATGTGGTTTATTATGTAATCATATTTTCCCATCCTTCATGCCCTCAATCCCATCAAAAGGTCACTTTTCACTATTTCACCAGTCAGGGACAAAAGCATTTGCAATGCACTTTTCAGAAAGAATAGGGTGTATCTCAGCATGTATTGCTTTGTTTGGACTGAACCTTAGTGCTCTGGAAAGCTTAAAGTCACCCCTTTCCAATGGTATAAATATCATGATTATCCATGCAGAATGGCCTGAGCTACATTGGCAGCAATTCATACCTCACAAACATTGCAATGCATTTGTCCCTCACTGTAGTTCCTACTCCCTCTGTCTCCATCTTCTGTCTGTTGGAGTTACCTCTGACTATCTGTCTGTCCTCTCCCTCTGAAATATGAGGGCTGAGATTGTGCAAGGGGGTAGTGCATGAGCTAAACCTGACACCCTCACTCTGCTCCACCTTTGTCTCAGCAGACTTTGTTCCTGCTGACACTCCACTAGTCAGAGTTCAGTTCCTCTGTGTTGGACTTGCTTCCAAACCTCTCCCCAGATTTTGTCTAGCATCAGAGTTGGTCAGAGTAGGCCAGGACTTGACATGCAGGGTTGCAAGTCTGACACTCTGCTGAGCCAACCAAGGCCTTGGAGGAGGCACAGGTGGGTGGAGGTGGTCAGAATGTAGACAGGGACCTCAGAGAGTTGTGGAGATGTGTCAGGAGGGTTGGAGGAGCATGGGAACATGTCAGAAGAGGGTGGAGTAGGTGTTAGGGGCTTATGCCCATGTTGTGGTCATGACACCAAGAAGTGATTGGAGGACAACAATATCAATGCCCTGGGCTGGCCTCCACAGTCTCCAGATATGAACCCCATTGAACACCTCTGGAATCACATCAAACAGGAGCTCAACAAGTATTCAACACAGCCAAAGGGAGTTTGGGAGGTTTGGGAGAGAGTGGCAGTGGTGTGGAATAATATAGACCCAGGGGTGTGTCAGAATTTAATTGAAAGCATGCCTAGAAGGGTCCAAGCAGTGATAAAAGCCAAGGGAGGTCATACAAAGTATTAAAATCATCAGTTTCTATATCTCTGATACACACTTCCAAAAGTGATTCAATGACATGGCAATTTAAATTGTACATACCTCTATGGATGCTAATTCAAATTACATAATAATTTTTTTGATGGATAGTCCTGTGCAAATGGTTTATGTCATCAACTTACACTTTGGTCTTATTTGTCTTTGTTCTTGATAAATTCAACACACCACCTAAAATGTGCAAACATTGAATCAATTTTGGAAGTCACTGTAATGAAGGTATGAGTTTCTACACTACATCAGTACCAAGTAAATGAACAGGAATGTAGCTATACTCACCTCACTGTATGAAGTAATTGCTGAAGTGGAAAATAACAGTGCAGAAAATTTATAGTACTGTAATTTGTTAAGTCTGGTTTTTCACTGGTCCAAAGCCAGTCAGGGGTCAGGGGGGTAGACAAGATACTAAAGGGTTGGACTATTGGACTTAGCAACTGAAGTAGCAGCACTATTCCCTTGTGTGGGCCATAGTCTGGTCAAGAGGCAGAAGGCAGAGGACTGGGTATGATGAGACTAGATTGATTTCAGAATGAGGCTAAACAGATTATCCTATGGCTTAAATACTAAAGGTAAAGCAAGTGTAATGTAGCACCAGAGACCAGTCTGCACCAGTACAGCAATGATTGGTAAATGGATTGGTAAGTAGGATGTTACAAAGAATATTATCAAGCAAAACTATGAACAAAGGATTTACCAGGAACTGGGGCAGGACTAGTGGCTGGGCCAGGTATTACACTGGTCTGGTACCAACTGAGTGGATTGTTACAGTGGTGCCTCTGCACCTCTGTGTGCATTTTCACTTGTTCTATCTTTGCTAGCTACACTAATATGCTCTAAGTTTGCATTCCTACACTATACAGTGTTATGGTATGTTGTGACTGTTTGTTTTCCTTTGTTTACCATTTTTGTGCACTTAGCAGTTGTGTGTGCCCAATGTATTTTCTCTTCAGTCTCTGACACTGGGAACAAGGCCTTAAGGTTGGGTTAATTAGGACATGTCATCAGTCTCTGCATGAAATTTCAACCTGCTACACACACTTCCTTGGCCTCTACTGCATTTTCCTCACACCCAAACTTCAAGAGTCACCCCATCCATTCCCTGCTCTCTCTTTCCACTTGAAAATCTCCCTAATGGCTGAAGAACACTCCCACTCATTGACCACTGTGTCAAAACTCACCTCCACCAACTATAACACCTGGAAGGGCAAGATGAAAGCAGTCCTGCACACCAAGGGCCTCTGGACCATTGTCAGTGGCACTGAGAAGTGCCCTGATGACTCTAAACTCGAAGCTCAGACCAAATGGGACCTCAGGGCTGACAAGGCAGCTGGAGAACTCTATCTGGCACTTTCTAGCAAACAAAGGACCCATGTAGATGCTGTACAGGATAATCCTGTACAAATCTGGTCCACCCTAGCTTCCATCCACCTCCAACAACATCCTGGAGCTCACTTTAATGCCTGGGATGACTTCTTTTCGATCAGGAAGCAGCCAGACAAGTCCCTGAGCTCCCTCATTGCTAGAATCAAAGATTCTATGTCCAGGATACAAGAACTTTGCCCTAGGGACACTTCTAAACCCTATTCCATCAAGGATCTGGATAATGAGCTTGTGTGTATGGCTATGGTGTGCTCTCTGGGTGAGGAATATGCCCATTTTGCATCATCACTACTGCTCTTCCACTCCCTGGACAAGGATATGCTATAGGAAGCTTGTCTGGCTGAAGAATCACAGAGGAAGTGGCGCCCTGATGCAGGTGGATCAGACCACGTGTTATTCACCTCCTCCATGAATTGCAAGTGCCCAACTTCATCCCCTTGCTTGTTCTGGGATTATCAAGGGCACTGCATCCATAAGTGCAAAAGGATGGAAAGATCTAAGGCTTTCTTGTTCATATTAGGTGCCTGTGCACCTCAGACTGCATTTTTCCTTTGTTTTATTTCTGTCTAATACTACAGACATGTAGTGGGCACTTAGCTTCGCTCTAAGTGTCCTTGGTTTGCATTCGTTTATCATTTGCATTCGTTTATCATTTTTGCACACTTACTGCTCTGTGCCCAGTGAAATTTTCTTCAGTCTCTTACACTGGGCACCAGGTACAGTCCTGTATTACTTTACTCAATATTAGTCTCTTACACTGGGCACCAGTGGCCTCAGATTGTGGTTATCTTAACATTTCTACTCCTCTAGGAAGAATAAGAAGGACATGAAACCTGCCAACACCACAAATCAAGCCTCCTTGCCTTCTGCTTCCTCCCAGGCAACTGGGACAGCACCAACAACTCCCCCATCGAACCAGAGCACATCCCAATGTTGAGATAACCACAAACTGAGGCCACTGGTGCCAGTGTAAGAGACTTATATTGAGTAAAATAATACAGGACTGTACCTGGTGTCCAGTGTAAGAGACTGAAGAAAATTTCACTGGGCACAGAGCAGTAAGTGTGCAAAAATGGTAAACAAATGTAAACAATAAATAAAAGCAAACCAAGGACACTTGGAGCAAAGCTAAGTGTCCACTACATGTCTGTAGGGTTAGATAGGAATAAAACAAAGGAAAAATGCAGTCTGAGGTGCACAGGCACCTAATATGAACAAAATCTGGTCACTGGGATGACCCTAGACTCCAAATCCTCCCCTGACCCCAGCATCTATATCTACTCCAAGGATGGTGTCTCCATCATCTTGCCTGTTTTTGTGGATGATATGACACTTGCTTTGTCTTCTGAGGGTGCCATAGACTCCTTCATCTCCCAACTCAGCCAGCACTTCAAACTGCGAGATCTAGGACCTACCACCCAACTCTTGGGCATCAAAATTGACAGAGATTGCCCCAATCGCTCAATTTCGCTCTCCCAGCGCCAATACTGCCTGGATTTACTGGAAAGGTTTGGCATGGCTGACTGCAAGCCACTATCTGCACCCATGGAGCTGACTCTTCGCCTCTCTTGCTCCCAGTCTCCCCAGGATGCCTCAGAAATTGAGAAAATGCACCAAGTACCCTACATAGACAACAATTCAGCTACTGACTCTGTGCACATAGAGTGCTGAGTATTGGGATGTCTTAACAGTCAATGCTCTATGCCCCTCATTCCAAACAGTATGTATATCACACCAGTTTGCATCCCTCCACTGATGAGGTCTTGGAAACCCTAGGTGTGTGAGTTGCTCAAGTTCAGGTAATATTCAAGCTTCCTGATTACTTTGGTAACTATCTGCATCCCCTCATCTATGTTGAATGGTTTACAGCACTCCACCACCATGATCCCACCTCCAGTCTGTACATTGTCACTTGTTTGACATGTCATCATTGCCCAAATGCAGCAATCATCAGTGCTGACTGTATTGTATGTGTGTGTCACCTGCAAGCATGATGCAGGAAGGAGATCAATGCAGACTGGTCAGTGGACAATGTACTGGACAGGGCTGTGGCATTTTATGTGAATTTTTACATTTACTTAGATATGTTCATTGCATTGGAGTAGTTTTTGTTTTACCATCATGTTGTGCAACCCCACAAGTCAATGAATGTGTGATTCAATATATGGAATGACTATGTAGACTACTGTAACTCTGGAGGGCTATATGTTGTACTGCCATGCTGGTGAGTCTGTGATGGTTGTATGACAGTCCACTGCCTGATATGACAGATGTGTTGTACTCCTCATCTTAAATTGACATGTCAATAGTGCAACAGAGTGTGTGCCTGAGACAACCTAGCACAACAAAGCCTATAGGTGACAGTGTACCTTAGTGGCTGTGTTACATATCAAAGTAATTTTCCTGATGCAGAGTTTCACCCAGAGTGCTCAGAAATTCAACAGTTAAGTAGTGACATTACCTTGTGCCCAGTTTCAGAGACTGAAGAGAAAATACACTGGGCACACAGAACTGCTAAGTGTGCAAAAATGGTAAACAAAGGAAAACAAACAGTAATCACATACCACAACACTGTATAGTGTAGGAATGCAAAGTTAGACCATATTAGTGTAGCATATAACAGTAGAATAAATGAAAATGCGAACAGAGGTGCAGAGGCACCACTGTAACTAACACTCCCCCCTGATGTGCCAAGTCCCAGCATCTTGCAGAAATCCATGACTTTGGTGCAGTGTAGCAGTTTGGTGAGGAGATCAGCAGCCTGGTTAGTTGTAGGGATGAAGACAGGCAAGATGAGGTTGCCTTGGACTGCATCTCTGAGCCAGAAGTAGCAGAGGTCCAGCTGCTTCATCCTCCCATGATGTTCTGGGTTTTTTGCCACAGAAATCGCCAATTGGTTGTCCATGCACAAGGTAGAAGGGTTAGGGAGTGAAAGACTGATTTCTTGAAGGAGATTTCACATCCACTTGATCTCCTTGCCAGCCTGGACAGCTGCCATGTACTCTGCCTCAGTAGTGGACAAAGTGACAACTCCCTGCAGCTTGGAGGACCAGGAAACAGCACCAGTTACCCTTTGGATAGTGCATGAGGTGGGCAATATCTGGGCGAGTTGTGGTGGCTAGGTACATTAATGCACCCACAGCAGAGAGATAGGGAATTGTGCACATAGTTTCGATTTCCTCAGGTGTTTGTGGGCATTGCTGGCGAGATAGGCGCAGATTGGGCTCCATAGGTGTGGAAATGGGCTTACAGTCAGCCATTCCAAATCGCTCCAGGATATCTAGACAGTATTGGCAGTGGGATAGCGAAATTGAGCGATTGGGGTGGGTCCTGTCAATTTTGATGCCTAGAAGCTGAGTGGTAGGTCCCAGGTCATGGATTTTGAAGTGCTGGCTCAATTGTGAGACAAAGGAGTTGATGGCTTCAGCAGAGTGCAAGGCAAGTGTCATATCATCAACAAAGACAGGTAGAATGATGGTGACATTGTCATGGGAGTAGATGTAGATGCTGGCATCAGAATAGGTCTGTTTGAAGTTCAGGGACTCAAGCACAGAGCACATCTTCTTATTCCACTGGTTTCCACCCTGTTTGCTGCCATAAATCGCCTTTTGGAGCAGGCACACCTGGGATCTGGAGTCTCCCTCAATGAACCCTTCTGGTTGTGCCATATACACCTCACAGTCCATCTCTCCATTCAGATATGCATGGGAAACATCAATAGAGTGAGGGTGAAGGGTCCTGGAGAGCTGCCAGGGCCAGAATGACTCTGATTGACAAAAGGCATGTTAAGATATCCCAATACTCAGCACTCTATGTGCACAGAGTCAGTAACTAAATTGTTGTCTATGTAGCTTTACACACCTATGTGCACAGAGTCAGTAACTAAAGAACAAGAGAGTCTGTGCACAGTAAAAATGTGAGCACTGAACAAACAAAGAACAACTGAGGAAAATAGGTGAACACATCATTAATATGGAAGGTGAGGAACCTGGGAAATTAGTCTGAGGTGCACAGGCAGTAACAACAACTGTTCATATTAGGTGCCTGTGCACCTCAGGACTGCATTTATCCTCTGTGTTATGTCTATCTAACCCTACAGACATGTAGTGGACACTTAGCTTCACTCTAAGTGTCCTTGGTTTGCTTTTGTTTATTGTTTACCTTTGTTTATCATTTTTGCGCACTTACTTTTGTGTGCCCAGTGAAATTTTCTTCAGTCTCTTACACTGGGCACAAGGTATGTCTTATGTAGTATTCCCTTGAATATCAGTCTCTTACACTGGGCACAAGTGGCCTCAGTTTGTGGTTATCTTAACAGGTTATGAGCCCCGCACTCTAGGATTCTCAGCACTCGTTGGTCGCCACGTAATCCACCTCTGCGCAAAACCTCGACCCAAAGGAACCACACACTCGCTCGCTACAGCTCATTCTTTGAGCTCCCAGCTTCCAGACTCACCCCATCCACCCCATCCTTCTCCTTTCGACTCGAAATTCACCACCATGGCTGAGGACCATGCCAACTCATCGCCCTCTGTCGCAAAACTCACTGCCTCCAACTACTCAACCTGGAAAGGCGAAATGAAGGCTTTCCTGCGCACAAAAGGGCTCTGGACCATTGTTAGTGTTGATAAATTCACCCAGCCTTAAGGCCTTGTGCCCAGTGTCAGAGACTGAAGAGAAAATACACTGGGCACATACAACTGCTAAGTGCACAAAAATGGTAAACAAGGGAAAACAAACAGTCACAACATATCACAACACTGTATAGTGTAGGAATGCAAAGTTAGACCATATTAGTGTAGCATATAACAGTAGAATAAATGAAAATGCGAACAGAGGTGCAGAGGCACCACTGTAACACTCCCCCCTGAATGTGCACCTCTGGAGAGTCAAGTACTCCCCTTTGATGTGCCAAGTCCCAGCATCTTGCAGAACTCCATGACTTTGGTGCGGTGTAGCGGTTTGGTGAGGAGATCAGCAGCCTGGTTAGTTGTAGGGACGAAAACAGGTGAAATGAGGTTGCCTTGGACTGCATCTCTGAGCCAGAAGTAGCAGAGGTCCAGCTGCTTCATCCTCCCATGATGTTCTGGGTTCTTGGCCACAGAAATCGCCGATTGGTTGTCCATGTGCAAGGTAGAAGGGTTAGGGAGTGAAAGACTGATTTCTTGAAGGAGATTTCGCATCCACTTTATCTCCTTGCCAGCCTGGACAGCTGCCATGTACTCTGCCTCAGTAGTGGACAAAGCGACAACTCCCTGCAGCTTGGAGGACCAGGAAACAGCGCCAGTACCCATCTTGATCACATAACCCCCTGTGGAGCAACCAGTGTCCTTGCATCCACCATGATCTGCATCAGAGAAGGTGGTGAAAGGCTCAGAACTCAAGTGATCAGGTGCATAGGTGATGGAGTAGTCCAGAGTACCCTTTAGATAGCGCATCAGGTGCTTCACAGCAAGCCAGTGAGCCCAGCCTGGGTTGGAGTTAAATCTGGCCAGAACTCCAACAGTGGAGGCAATATCTGGGCGAGTTGTGGTGGCTAGGTACATTAGAGCACCCACAGCAGAGAGATAGGGAATTGTGCGCATAGTTTCGATTTCCTCAGGTGTTTGTGGGCATTGCTGGCGAGATAGGCGCAGATTGGGCTCCATAGGAGTAGAAATGGGCTTACAGTCAGCCATTCCAAATCGGTCCAGGATATCTAGACAGTAGTGGCACTGGGATAGCGAAATCGAGCGATTGGGGCGGTTCCTGTCAATTTTGATACCTAGAAGCTGAGTGGTAGGTCCCAGGTCACGGATTTTGAAGTGCTGGCTCAATTGTGAGACGAAGGAGTCAATGGCTTCAGCAGAGTGCAAGGCAAGTGTCATATCATCAACAAAGACAGGTAGAATGATGGTGACATTGTCATGGGAGTAGATGTAGATGCTGGCATCAGAATAGGTCTGTTTGAAGTTCAGGGACTCAAGCACAGAGCACATCTTCGTATTCCACCGGTTTCCACCCTGTTTGCTGCCATAAATCGCCTTTTGGAGCAGGCACACCTGGGATCTGGAGTCTCCCTCAATGAACCCTTCTGGTTGCGCCATATACACCTCGCAGTCCATCTCTCCATTCAGATATGCATGGGAAACATCAATAGAGCGAAGGTGAAGGTCCTGGAGAGCTGCCAGGGCCAGAATGACTCTGATTGAAGAAAGGCGAGCTGTAGGAGCGAATACTTCGAGGTCATCAAAGCCAGGGCGCTGGTTATATCCCTTGGCGACCAATCGAGCCTTGTAGCGCTCTATGGAGCCATCAGCATTGCGCTTCACCTTGAATACCCATTTGGATCCAATGACTTTGCTTCCAGGAGGCCTAGGGACAAGTTTCCATGTCCCATTGCTCTGGTGAGCAGCCAACTCCTCAAGGGCTGCTGCCCTCCACTTGTCAGCATCAGGGCGATGCATAGCCTCTGCAAATGTGAGTGGCTCATCAGGGAGTGATGCAGACATGGCCAATTCATCATTGCTCTCTTCCATGTCCTCCACATCATCCAGTTGTGCAGGAGAGAGTTTCCACCAGTCTCTAGGCTTTTGTCTGCGCCTCCTAGGCAGTCTAGCACCGATTCCAATAGGACTGGGAGCTCTTAGGGGTGGTACAGGTGATGGGGTGCGAGGGGGAGGTGCAGGGGGTTCTGGGAGAGGCACTGGAGGCTGAATGGGGTCTGGATCAGCACCTACAGGTTCAACATCTCCCCCTTGATCCAGTACACCATCAGATTCACTGTCAGAGTCCAGGTCTGGAGTAGGGGATGGTAGTACTCATGATTAGGAGTCGATGAGGGCGATGAAAGGGGTGTTGGCAAAGGTTTGGGTGAAATTGGAAGTCCAGGAATGTTTGGAGGGTGACTAGTAGGGCGAGAGGACATGGGGAAGTACCTTTCGTCGAAATCAGCCCTTTCTGATATGACTGTGCGCTTTGTAGTGGGATTGTAGAACTTCCAGCCTTTGTAGCCCTCAGGGTAGCCAATAAATACACATTTCTCCATGTGGGGGTCTAGGGGTTGCCTCTTGTCCTTCTGGATGTGTACATAGGCAGTACAGCCCCAAACTCGAAGGTGAGACACATCTGGTTTTCTCCCATGCCAGAGCTCATAAGGGGTCGCATTCTGGACCGCTTCAGTAGGGCATCTGTTCCAAACATGGACCAGGGAGGCAAGGCACTTGCCCCAGAAGGCCTTGGGAAGGCCAGACTCATCCAACATGGCTGTGATTCGCTCTGAAAGCAGTCTGTTGGCTCGCTCTGCAACTCCATTCTGCTGGGGTCAATTTCTGACTGTGTGTTGGCGCAGGATACCGCACTGGGTGGTAAAATCATCGAATGCCTTGCTCATGTACTCCCCTCCTTTGTCATCACGCAAAATCTTGATTTTTCGCTCTGTCTGGTTCTCAGCAAAGGCTTTGAAGGTTTTGAAGGCCTCAAAGACATCAGACTTCGCTTTTAGAGGCAAAACAAAGCAAAATCGAGAGAAATCATCGATGAAAGTGACCCAATACTTGTAGCCAGAGAAGGTTTGGTGGCCCACATGGTGTACATCGCTGTGGACAAGTTCTAGAGGCCGTGAAGCGTGCCAGGACGAGGTAGGGAAGGGATTGGCATGCATCTTGCCAGCCAGGCAAGGTTCACAGACAGGGTCAGGTGTAGACTTTGAGTCTATGGCCATTCTAGTCACCAGTTTTCGCTGTAGGAGCGATTTAACACCAGCTAGATGGTGGTGGGCAAGTCTCCTGTGCCATAGGTCAAGGTCCAGAGGTAGGGTAGTTGCTGCTGAGGCATACTGAGTGAGGGGAACAGTGTCACCCTCCAGGAGTGCAGAGTTGTTGTCCGAAATTTGTGCAATGAAGAAAGGGTGTCGAGTGCGCAGCCTAAAGGCCATCTGCGAAGAGTTGATGCTCACAGTGAAGCCCCTGGTGCGGCAGAGAAATAAAACAGATAATAGATTATCGCGAAGAGCAGGGACATGCAGAACATTGCTAAACTCGACAGCACGGCGCCTTTGACCTCCCACCACAGGCTCAAATAGCACAGACCAAATCCCAGCTGAATAGACGATTTTATTGTCTGCTAGCTTGATAGGAACGCATTTTGGGCTGTAATTTCGCAGCCAATGGCGATGGGGCGTCATATGAGCAGTGGCGCCCGAGTCTGCGATCCAATGGATGTCAGCATCGAGTTGTAGAGGGCACAGAAGGGAGGAGGGGTCAGGGAAGCGAAGACTTGCATTTCCAGCGAATTCTACCGCTTGGGATGTGCTCTGGTTCAGTGAGGGAGTTGTTGGCGCTGTCCCAGTTGCCTGGGAAGAAGCAGAAGGTGAGGATGCTTGATTTGCGGTGTTGGCAGGTTTCTTGTCCTTCTTATTCTTCCTAGAGCGGTAGAAAGCCTTAGATCTTTCCATCCTTTCGCACTTATGGATGCAGTGCCCTTGATAATCACAGAACGAGCAAGGGGATGAATTTGGGCACTTGCAATTAGCGGAGTAGGTGAATAACGCGTGGTCTGATCCCCCTGCATCAGGGCGCCGCTTCCTCTGCGATTCTTCGGCCAGAAAAGCTTCCTTTAGCTTATCCTTGTCCAGGGAGTGGAAGAGCAGTAGTGATGACGCAAAATGGGCATATTCCTCACCCAGAGAGCGCACCATAGCCATACACACAAGCTCATTATCCAGATCCTTGATGGAATAGGGATTAGAGCTGTCCCTAGGGCGAAGTTCTTGGATCCTGGACATAGAATCTTCGATTCTAGCGATGAGGGAGCTCAGGGACTCATCTGGCTGCTTCCTGATCGAAAAGAAGTCGTCCCAAGCATTAAAACGAGCTCCAGGACGTTGTTGAAGGTGGGTGGAAGCTGTTCATATGTGGTGCCTGTGCACCTCATTTCACAGTTTGTCCTTTATTATGTTCTGTTCTCACTCTACAGACTTGCAGTGGGCACTTAGCTTCGCTGTAAGTGTCCTTGGTTTACATTTGTTTATTATTTACATCTGTTTATCATTTTTGCGCACTTACTGCTCTGTGCCCAGTGATATTTTCTTCAGTCTCTTACACTGGGCACAAGGTATGTTTCCTGTAGTATTTACTTAAATATCAGTCTCTTACACTGGGCACAAGGCCTTAAGACTGAGTGATTTTATCACCTGATTGGTGTCAAATCGCTGCTGGAGCGAAATCTGGTCACTGGGATGACCCTAGACTCCAAATCCTCCCCTGACCCCATCTGTGAACCATGCCTGGCTGGAAAGATGCATGCAAACCCCTTCCCCACCGCTTCCTGGCGCACTTCTAGGCCTCTGGAACTCGTCCACAGCGATGTACACCATGTAGGCCATTGATGATTTCACTCGCTATCGCTTTGTTTTGCCTCTGAAAGCGAAATCTGAGGTCTTTGAGGCTTTCAAGACCTTCAAGGCCTTTTGCTGAGAACCAGAGCAAACGAAAAATCAAGATTTTGCGAGATGACAAGGGAGGGGAGTATATGAGCAACTCCTTCATTGATTTTACCACCAAATGCGGAATCCTGCGCCAGCACACAGTCAGAAATCGACCCCAGCAAAATGGAGTGGCAGAGCGAGCCAATAGACTGCTCTCTGAGCAGCTTACTGCAATGCTAGATGAGTCTGGCCTTCCTAAGGCCTTCTGGGGCGAGTGTCTAGCCTCCTTGGTCCATGTTTGGAACAGATGCCCCACTGAAGCAGTCCAAAATGCGACCCCCTATGAACTATGGCATGGGAGAAAGCCAGATGTCTCCCACCTTCGAGTTTGGGGGTGTACTGCCTATGTGCACATCCAGAAGGACAAGAGGCGACCCCTGGAGTCCCACATGGAGAAATGTGTCTTTATAGGGTACCCAGATGGCTACAAAGGCTGGAAATTCTACAATCCCACCACAAAGCGCACAATAATCTCAGAAAGGGCTGATTTTGATGAGAGGTACTTCCCTCTGTCCACTCACCCTTCCTCACCTTCCCTACCTGCGCCTCTGGCTTCCAAACCTACCCAAAATGCGCCAGTAGCTCCTATACCCTCCATTCCACCCCCTACAGCGCAATACTACCATCCAAGCACAGATCTGGACACTGATAGCGAAACTGATGATGATCTGGATCAGGGGGGAGAGATTGAGCCTGTGGCAGCTGATCCAGACCCCATACAGCCTCCTGTCGCAATTCCAGAGGTCATACATCCTCCTCCACGCACTCCCTCGCCTCCAGCACCTCCCAGACCTGCCAGTCCCATTGGAATTGGTGCCAGACTGCCTGCTAGGCGCAGACAGAAGCCCAGGGACTGGTGGAAACTCTCTCCTGCGCAATTAGAGGATGTGGATGACCCAGATGACAGTGATGATGAACTGGCCATGTCTGCATCCATCCCTGATGAGCCACTCACATTTGCAGAGGCAATGCGTCGCCCTGATGCAGATAAGTGGAGAGAGGCAGCCCTGGAGGAGTTAGCTGCTCACCAGAGCAATGGGACTTGGAAACTGGTCCCTAGACCTGCTGGGAGCAAGGTGATAGGCTCCAAATGGGTATTCAAGGTGAAGAGGAATGCAGATGGCTCTATAGATCGCTACAAAGCGAGATTGGTCGCCAAAGGGTATAACCAGCGCCCTGGATTCGATTATCTCGAGGTTTTCGCTCCAACAGCTCGCCTTTCATCAATTAGAGTCATCCTGGCTCTTGCAGCTCTCCAGGACCTTCATCTTCGCTCTGTGGATGTCTCTCATGCCTATCTCAATGGGGAGATGGACTGTGAGGTCTACATGACCCAACCAGAAGGATTTGTGGAGGGAGACCCAAAATCCCAGGTGTGTCTGCTGCAGAAAGCGATCTATGGCAGCAAACAGGGTGGAAATTGCTGGAACAAGATGCGCTCTGTGCTCGAGTCCCTTGGCTTCAGTGTTAAGATATCCACAAACTGAGGCCACTGGTGCCCAGTGTAAGAGACTGAAGAAAATTTCACTGGGCACAGAGCAGTAAGTGCGCAAAAATGATAAACAAATGTAAATAATAAATAAATGCAAACCAAGGACACTTAGAGCGAAGCTAAGTGTCCACTACATGTCTGTAGGGTTAGACAGAGATAAAATAAAGGGAAAATGCGGTCTGAGGTGCACAGGCACCTAATATGAACATTCAGACAGACTTATTCTGATGCTAGCATCTATATCTACTCCAAGGATGGAGTAACCATCATTCTGCCTGTCTTTGTGGATGATATGACTCTAGCTTCGAAATCTGAGACTGCCATCAACTCCTTTGTCTCAGAACTGAGCCAGCACTTCAAAATTCGCGATCTGGGCCCTACAACTCAACTCCTGGGCATCAAAATCGACAGAGACCGCCCCAATCGCACCATATCCATCTCCCAGCGACAATACTGCCTGGATGTCTTGAGCAGGTTTGGAATGGCAGACTGTAAGCCCATTTCCACACCTATGGAACCCAATCTTCGCCTATCTCGCCAGCAATCACCTCAGAACCCTCAGGAAGTCGAACAAATGCGCCAGGTTCCCTATCTATCTGCTGTGGGTGCCCTGATGTACTTGGCCACCACAACTCGACCAGATATAGCCTATACTGTCGGAGTACTGGCCAGATTCAACTCTAACCCTGGCTGGGCTCACTGGCAAGCTGTAAAACAGTCTTATGTAGTATTCCCTTGAATATTAGTCTCTTACACTGGGCACAAGTGGCCTCAGTTTGTGGTTATCTCAACAGGAAACTCTTCTTAAATCTCATGAGTGGGAACTTACCATGCTCAGAGACGAAATTCAGGTATGCCATCCTCAGTGCTCTGTCAGGCCATTGCGCAACGAATGAAAGAACAACACTGTCAGCATGATAACTTACTGGCAGCTCAAAAGGAGGAGTTTTTGAGGTTCCAAAATGAACTGCAGGTGAGTCATTGTGGATCACTATGCACTCCTGACAGTTTACATCACACTGAAGGAACATGATCAACTACAGGAAATTGAGATAGCACAACATACTGCTGCTATGGAAGAGCACTTGCAATCAGAACTGAAGAAGGTTGGCAATGATGTGGTGACACACTACCAAGCAGAGAAAGAGAGGGGATTAGCAGCAATGGTTCAATGCAATATGTGACATAGACATGTAAGTGAACAAACTATGTAGTTTGTTGGGCAATGCTGACTGCCCTCAGACAGTTCACATAGCATCTCAAGCTGAACTAGCACACTTTCCAGCTGAATCTGTTGCTATTAGTGCCTGTGCACCTCAGACTAATTGCCAGGTTCCCCACCTTCCATATTAATGATGTGTTCACTTATTTTCTTCAGTTGTTCTTTGTTTGTTCAGTGTTCGCATTTTTTTACTGTGCACAGAGTATCTTGTTCTTTAGTTACTGACTCTGTGCACATAGGTGTGTAAAACTACATAGACAACAATTTAGTTACTGACTCTGTGCACATAGAGTGCTGAGTATTGGGATATCTTAACAGGTTATGAGCCCCGCGCCTTAGGACTCTCTGGACACGTCATTTGCCACATCATCCACCTCTGCGCAACTTTCCATACTTCCTGGACCTATCCCTCGCTCTCTAGCCCTATATTTGTCACCAGCATCCCCAGAACTCACCCATTGTGTCTATCCCTTGCCAACATGAGTGAAGACATCACCACTGCTGCCCTCTCCATTACCCAGCTCATTGCCTCCAACTATGCTGCCTGGAACAGCAAAATGAAGGCCTTCCTGCACTCTAAAGGACTGTGGACCATTGTCAGTGGTACTGAAAAGCGCCCTCCTGTCTCTGAAAGCGATCTGTGCCTCCAATGGGACCTCAGAGCGAACCAAGCAGCTGGAGCACTGTATCTAGCCATCTCTGGTCGCTTCAGAACCCTCATTGAACCTGTTGAGGATCACCCAGACCTCATTTGGTCAACCCTGGCTACTATCCATCTCCAGGAGCCTCCCAGTGCTACAAATCAAGCCCCCATACCTTCAAATTCGCTCCAACAGCCCTTGACTATGCATAGGCAATGTATACACAGCCCAAACCTGCCCCCAATTGCTGAGTTTGCTGGAAATGCAAGTTTTCGCTCCACAGATCCCTCCTCACCTCTCTACCCTCTCCAACTCGATGCAGATGTCCACTGGAATGCAGATACTGGTGCCACTGCACACATGACCCCTCATCGCCACTGGCTGCGCAATTACACCCCCAAATGTGTCCCTGTGAGACTGGCAGACAACAAATTGGTATACTCTGCTGGAGTTGGCTCTGTGGTGTTTGTGCCTGTGGTCAGAGGCCAGAAGCATCGCCCTGTGGAGATCACCAATGTCCTGCATGTCCCTGACCTGTGCAACAACCTGCTCTCTGTCTTATATCTCTGCCGCAACAGGGGCTTCTCTACCAGCATCAATTCTGCGCAGATATCCTTTAGACGCCCCCCTGGGCCTGTCCTCTTCATTGCAAGAATTATGGACAACAATAGCGCTTTCCTGGAGGGGGAGACACTCCCCATCACTGAATATGCCTCTGCTGCAACCACCTGCCCTCTAGACCTGGACCTCTGGCACAGAAGGCTTGCCCACCACCATGTGGCTGGTGTTAAATCGCTTCTAGAGCGAAATTTGGTCACTGGCATGACCCTAGACTCAAAGTCCTCCCCTGATCCCATCTGTGAACCATGTCTGGCTGGCAAGATGCATGCAAATCCCTTTCCTAGCTCGACTTGGTGTGCAACCAGGCCTCTGGAACTCATCCACAGTGATGTGCATGATGTGGGCCATCTCTCCTTCTCAGGATATCGATATTGGGTCACTTTCATCGATGACTACTCGCGTTTTCGCTTTATCCTGCCTCTCAAGGCCAAATCTGAAGTCTTTGATGCCTTCCAGAGGTTCAAGGCATTTGCAGAGAACCAATCTGAGCGAAAAATCAAGATTTTGCGTGATGACAAAGGAGGGGAGTATATGAGCAGGGCCTTTGAAGATTTCACATCAAAATGTGGCATTTTGCGCCAGCACACTGTCAGGAATTGCCCCCAGCAGAATGGAGTTGCAGAGAGAGCAAATAGGCTGCTATCTGAGCGCATCACTGCAATGCTGGACGAGTCTGGGCTCTCCAAGGCATTCTGGGGTGAGTGCCTAGCTGCCCTGGTCCATGTCTGGAACAGGTGCCCCACTGAATCTCTCCAAAATGCGACCCCATATGAGCTATGGCATGGAAGGAAGCCAGATGTCTCCCATCTTCGAGTGTGGGGCTGTACTGCCTATGTACATGTCCAGAAAGACCAGAGGCGCCCTCTGGAGTCCCACACAGAGAAATGTGTCTTTATTGGCTATCCAGAAGGTTACAAGGGCTGGAAATTCTACAATCCCACCTCCAAGCGCACCATAATCTCAGAAAGGGCTGACTTTGATGAAAGGTACTTCCCCCTGTCCAAGCGCCCTTCCTTACCTTCTCTGGACACTTCAAACCAACCCAATCAACCTCCATCTGCACCTCCAGCTTCCAAACCATCTTACTACCACCCTCACCCAGATTCTGACTCAGAAAGCGACTCTGGAGATTCCCTGGATCATGGGGGGGAGATAGAGCCTCTGCAGCCTCCAGCAGCTGATCCAGTGCCTATCCAGCCTCTCCCTGCTCACCCAGCTCAAGATGCGCCACCTCCTCACACTCCATTGCCTGCACCACCCCCAAGAGCACCTAGTCCTGTTGGCATAGGTGCCAGACTGCCCAGAAGGTGAAGACAGAAGCCCAGAGAGTGGTGGAAGCTCTCCCCAGCTCAATTGGAGGACTCTGGTGATGAAGAAGACTCTGATGATGAGTTGGCCATGTCTGCAGCCCTGCCAGATGAACCTCTTACATTTGCAGAAGCCATGAGTCGCCCTGATGTGGAAAAATGGCACAAAGCAGCCCTGGAGGAGTTGGCAGCTCACCAGACAAATGGCACTTGGAAACTTGTCCCTAGACCCCCTGGATGCAAAGTCATTGGCTCCAAGTGGGTATTCAAGGTCAAGAGGAATGCTGATGGCTCCATAGATCGCTACAAGGCCAGACTGGTCGCAAAAGGCTATAATCAGCGCCCTGGCTTTGATTATCTCGAAGTCTTTGCTCCTACAGTGCGCCTTGCCTCTGTCAGAGTGGTTCTAGCTCTTGCAGCGCTCCAGGACCTCCATCTGCGCTCTGTGGACATCTCCCATGCCTACCTGAATGGGGAAATGGACTGTGAAGTCTATATGGCACAACCTGAAGGATTTGTGGAAGGAAACTCGAAATCTCATGTCTGCCTGCTGCAGAAAGCCATCTATGGCAGCAAACAAGGTGGCAATCGCTGGAACAAGAAAATGCGCTCTGTATCGGAGTCCCTGCACTTCAAACAAACCTATTCTGATGCCAGCATCTATATCTACTCCAAGGACGGTGTCTCCATCATCTTGCCTGTTTTTGTGGATGATATGACTCTTGCTTCGTCCTCTGAAGCTGCCATAGACTCCTTCATCTGCCAACTCAGCCAGCACTTCAAACTGCGAGATCTAGGACCTACCACCCAACTCCTGGGCATCAAAATTGACAGAGATCGCCCCAATTGCTCGATTTCGCTCTCCCAGCGCCAATACTGCCAGGATTTACTGGAAAGGTTTGGCATGGCTGACTGCAAGCCACTATCTACACCCATGGTGTTAAGATATCCCAATACTCAGCACTCTATGTGCACAGAGTCAGTAACTAAATTGTTGTCTATGTAGTTTTACACACCTATGTGCAAAGAGTCAGTAACTAAAGAACAAGATACTCTGTGCACAGTAAAAATGTGAACACTGAACAAACAAAGAACAACTGAAGAAAATAAGTGAACACATCATTAATATGGAAGGTGGGGAACCTGGCAATTAGTCTGAGGTGCACAGGCACTAATAGCAACACATGGAGCCAAATCTTCGCCTCTCTCACTCCCAGTCTCCCCAGGATGCCTCAGAAATCGAGAAAATGCGCCATGTACCCTATCTCTCTGCTGTACGTGCTCTGATGTACCTTGCCACCACTACCCGCCCAGACATTGCCTATACTGTCGGAGTTCTGGCCAGATTCAACTCCAATCCTGGCTGGGTTCATTGGCAGGCTGTGAAGCACCTAATGCGCTATATCAAGGGTACTCTGGACTATTCCCTGACCTATTCTCCTGATCCTTCAACCTCTGAGCCCTTCACCACCTTCTCTGATGCAGATCATGGTGGCTGCAAGGATACTGGTCGCTCTACAGGTGGATATGTTGTCAAGATGGGTACTGGTGCAATCTCCTGGTGTTCCAAGCTTCAAAACATCGTTGCTCTATCTACCACTGAGGCAGAATACATAGCAGCTGTCCAGGCAGGCAAGGAGATCAAGTGGCTTCGAAATTTACTCTCTGAAATCGCTTCTCCACTCTCTTCTCCCTCTGTGCTGCACATGGACAACCAATCTGCAATCTCTGTGGCCAAGAATCCTGAACACCATGGCAGAATGAAGCAACTTGATCTCTGCTTCTACTGGCTTAGAGATGCAGTCCAGGACAACCTCATTGCTCCCACTTTTGTCCCCACTGATGCCCAGGCTGCTGACCTGATGACCAAACCACTGTCCAAGGCCAAGGTGATCAACTTCTGTCAGATGCTAGGACTAGGTGCATCAAGTGGGAGTTCTTAATGTGCAGAGGTGCACAATCAGGGGGGAGTGTTGTTGTTAGTGACTGTGCACCTCAGACTAATTGCCAGGTACCCCACCTTCCATATTAATGATGTGTGCACTCATTCTCTTCAGTTGTTCTTTGTTTGTTCAGTGTTCGCATTTTTACTGTGCACAGAGTATCTTGTTCTTTAGTTACTGACTCTGTGCACATAGGTGTGTAAAACTACATAGACAACAATTTAGTTACTGACTCTGTGCACATAGAGTGCTGAGTATTGGGATATCTTAACAGAATCTGAGTCTCCTACCTGCCAGGACATCCAGACACAAACACCATGACAAGCATCAACTGTACCACTGCCCCAGCATGCACAAACTCCATATTTGGATGCTATCAAGAAGATCAAATGCACCTGAGCAGCTTCATGAAGAACCTGCCTCATCAGCATGTCTCATGAGGTAAGTAAGGAAATATATGACTTGATATGAATATCTCACAACCAATAGCCTATTGACAATGAAGAGTTCCAATCTACTGCTTCAGAACCTGAGGTATCACAAGCAAACAACAGTGATCCTGTATCAATGGTGGAGGCAATTGCCAAGGGGGTTGAAGCTGTGCTTTGGAAAGTACTTGGTGATGGTGCTATCACAATGCCATGAACAGGGTGGTGTGAATCAAAGTGTGGTTCAGTGGTGGAAACCAACCAAAACCAACACAAAAGACAATAAGAGTGAGTGGTGGTATGCCTATGCAGTACCTAGATGGTAGAACCTGTTATCTGGGTGGGTTTTTGCAAGCTACAACACTCAAAGACGAGTGCTGAGGGTTGGGGGTGCTCCTGATGAAGAGGGAGCAAGAATGCGATAGAATGTGATGGGGTAGACTGCTGTCAGCCTACAGAAGGATGGATAATGACATAATTCAATGTCCTAAGCTGCACTGAGCTCAGGGAGGGCTTGGAGCAAAGTATATTGATGATAGTTAGACCCTTAATAAAGTCTCAACTATTGAAGCTGCTGAATGATTTACTGAGTGATGATAAAATGCGAGGAAGAGGGGCTCTCTGACATCTTTTTTCAGCTATCTAAGTACAGTGATTTATATACAGTACAGGGGTGTTGCCTATGGAAAACAAGGTGTAAACACTTGGTAAGTGATTGGTAACTGATGAGTAAGGAATGTAAGCAGTGGGTAATCATCTTAGAAAGCATTGGTGAGCATTGGTAAGGTTAAGTAAGCCAAAAAGCAAAGAATCAGTAAGCAAAGTCAAAAGATTGGTAAGTATTGGCAATAGGTGAGTCAAAGACAGTCAGGATGTCAAAGTATGAGTCAAGTGTTGTTGTTAGTGCCTGTGCACCTCAGACTTATTTCCCAGGTTCCTCACCTTCCATATTAATGATGTGTTCACTTATTTCCCTCAGTTGTTCTTTGTTCGTTCATTGTTTGCATTTTCACAGTGCACAGAGTCTCTTGTTCTTTAGTTACTGACTCTGTGCACATAGTGCTGAGTATTGGGATATCTTAACATCAAGTAATGTCAGAAACTGGGAAAGTGCACTGGAATTGCATTAGGGGAAGGCTGTGCATGTCACATCTCAAAGAGATCACTTCTGGGCCAAAGTGGGATGACAGAGGGGCAGCACTGATCTGATACTGATATAGTACATCCAAAAGTGGACATGGTGAGTCAGTTGTCAACAGGGGTCAAGCTTTGGGGGTCTGTGGGGTGACAGGAGCATAAGGGATCACAACTTTCCCCCCCTAACTGTCCTCTCAGTGAAGCAAATAAAAACTTCATGAATGAGGCTCTGTTGGAAAAGAGGACAAAGGGGGAGTGTCTTCTGTTGTATCTTGGAACAAGGAGGCAAGATGTGCATCATACTTGTCATGGATGTGATCAGGGAGAGTAGAGAACAGTAGGCAATGGAGAACACTGGCCTGTAATGAAGTCCAATGATCACATGTTGGAAATCCTATGTGAATGCTACAAATGTCTATGCACAACATGGCAGAAAGCTCAGCCATGTATTACAGCAAAGGGCACAGTAGAAACTTCTGCTGAGATTGAAGAACACTTGTGGAACAAACCTGGGTACTCAAAGAGGGCAGACAGACCACATGATGATGAAATTTAGGGCATTAATTTTGCTGTTTCATACCAGTAACTCAACCTGTTTTAGAAATATCAGTGTTGATGTGCCATTCATGAACATATGGTTGCTCTCAAGAAAGACTCCACAAATGGCGAAGGTGATCTCCATGCTTGGCAATGGCTCCTGCAGCTGATCCACACACTGGGCAAGCATGGGATGAGTTCTGAGGACAGTGACATTGACAATAATGTCATGACTATCCTCCAAGTTAAGAATCTGGCATGGTGATGCAGTGTTGAATGGGAACTTGATATTATTGACCTGCAGAGACTTGTTGACAATGATGTTTTTGCACCCCAAGGCTCAAAGCCTATCCAGAGGTCTCATGCACCTGGAACCCCCCAAAGTTTGCACACTCCAGTCCTGGGCTTACCACAGTCTATCTATGATTCCATTTGGCTTGCTGGGCTTACTCACCATGAATGAGACTGCCTGAAAGTATCAGAGGAACTGTTTCCATGGATGGAGATAGCCATTGCCTGATACTAGATACCCAATGTAGTGTATGTACATATGTATAGATACTAAGAACATCTACATGAAAATGGATGATCACACTGGGCAATTGTTGTGCAACCACAGGGCAATCATTGGGCAATGAACAGGTGACTGTCAGGTGATTAGTATGGGCCATGGCAAAACTTCAAGTGCAGGCATGTGTAGAAACACTTTCAGTATGCAAGGACTGGACCAAGGAACCAGGGACTGGTGTGCAGGGACCGAGTGGGGTTGTGCTGAGGGCACTGGAGAGGTAATGGACAGGGGTTTGGAAAAGAGTAGGTCACTAATGAGGTCCCTTATCCCCCTCTTAGGGTAGACTTCCCAAGTCTACAGGGGTACAAGGTGTGGGCCAGGACCACTGAGAGGAGTACTGGATGGGATAGTAGGAGCACTACCACCAGAGCTGTAAATCTGAGTACTGAAAATGCAGAGACCAGCTAAACAGGTGTCAAGACCAGATCTGGGAAGCTTTTACAATGCTGGGAAAAGCTTTAAAAACTGGAGGCACAAGGCCAGCAGGGCAGGCCAGACTGGTACAGGGATAGTAAGGAGTGTCAGAGTCAAAAGTAAGGGTATGAAGGCCAGACCAGAGCTCAAGAGGAAGCAAGGCCAGTGAAGGCTGGCAGACCAAAGACAACCAGTAAGACTGGAGTCAGGAGAGTGGGTAGGACCATAGTTCCAGAGTCAATGGTGGGGCAACAATAGTGATGGTTAGGGGGAAGGTAAGGGGTTAGCTGGTATCTGAAGGGGCCTCACAAACATACAAGTTCTGGGGGCAAGTGGGTGAACTGGGAAACAGACTGGCAAAGTCAGGGTTTTGTCAGATGGGCTGATGCCCAGGGTTGTCTTGCAAGCAAATTCATGCTCCAAGGCAGGATTGACATCAGGGGGGTTAGCAAACTTTAGCATTAGGCAGGGATAGGTGACTGCACTGCACTTGGCCACCAACAGGTGCCTAATGAGTGGGCTAGTTGGTTCCCTACAACCTGGGTACTTCAGTTCCTAACAGGTTGACAAGGCCAGTTAAAACAGGGGGTCAGAGACTGAGAGAGAACCAAGGCTGGGTCCACCAAGGACCAGAAAGAGGTGCTAGGTCAAGACTATAGCACTAGGGTAGAGAACAGGGGTAGTTCTGGGAGGAGGGAGAGGCCTGAAGGCTAAAACGAGTGACAGGGGAGTAGCATAGATACCTGAGGGGTATCAGAGGCTAAGGAGATGGGAGACTGGTCAAAAGAAGTGAGTCCAGAGTGAGCAAGACTAGTCAGAGGTCATGAGGAAGTCCAGCAATGAAACACTTGAAAAGAGAAAGAAGGCCAGAGTCAGAAAGACCAGTCAGGGGCTATATGGAAGTCCAGAGATGACAGGCCAGACAAAGGCTGACAAGGCCTAGTGAGGGAAGGAAGACTGGAACTCAGGAGACAAGTCATAAGGGAGTCCAGAGGTGGAAAAAAACTGGACACAAGTAGGGGGAGGACTGAAGTTTGCAAGTCTGGTCCAGGGCTGCAAAGCCAGGTTGAGGCCAAGGGACTGGCAGGACAAGCCAGGATTGCTAAGGGACCAGAGTGATGCACTAGTTGATTTGTCTCTTACTGAGACCACCAGTTTGGCTTCTGGTGTACCAGAGTACCAACTTGTTGACCCAGTTAGGATCCTGGGGTTGACTCTAACTGTTTTGTCTCAACCAAGACCACCAGTTTTGGCTTTTGGAGTACAGAGCTACCAACTTGTTAACCTGGTTAGGATCCCAGGATGGACAGAGGACAGGGAAGGGACTGGAAATGAGGTTGGGGACCAGGATAGGGGCCATAGACTGGTCCTAGACCAAAAATCAGGGACCAGGAGCAAGTCCAAAGGACTAGCATGCCCAGGGGGTGCCTCCAAGTTGAAAGGGAGGCCAGAAGAGAGGTCAGGGACCATGCGAAGGGCCAGAGGGCTGGCAGACCAGCCCTAGACTGAAATGGGGGTGTCATGCACTAGCTAAGACCACCAGAGCCAAGACCTGGTGCAAGTCCAAAGGACAAGCACCATCCCAAGGCTGAGGTGACTAGTGCAGGACAAGGACAAGGGACAGGGGACCTGGGAGGGGTTTGTGAGGAACAGGAGGGTCTGAGGAAAGCCAGGATCAGTTCAAGACCTAGTAACAGGTCCAGACAAGTCTGGGTGAGGTGGCTGAATCAGACTGGGGCCAGGAGGGCCAGTAATGAAGGGCAGGAGGCTGAGAGAAGTGGAAAACTGGCTTCAGACAAGTCCAGGTGAGTGTGGACAGGCCAGTGACAGGCAGTCTGGAGACCGGAAAGGGGGTCCAGGGCTCCAAGGCCAGTGTAGCAAAGGCCAAGGGTGGAGACCAGACCCAAAACCACTGAAGCTGAGTGCCAGTGGGGAACAGGGAAGGTGTTGAGGACTGGGACTGGCTAAGTCCAGGCCTGGGGGCTGCACCAGAGGTGTGCAGAGGTCTGAAGGCCAATATTGGGGGTTCAGGAGGTCAAATGAGTGATGAGATCCCAGTGTTCAGTATGGTAGAACCAAACCAAGACAGCTGGGCTAGAGTGCTGGGATGACTGAGGTAAGGACTGAGATGAAGACCAAGGTGACCAGCCAGAGGTCAGAGGTAGCTCAGGGGGGCTAACAGAAGTGAGTCCAGTTGTTGAGGCCAGCTCAGGGGCAAGTCCAGAGGGTAATTCCGACTTGGAAGTGGGCTCAGGTGTGAACCCAGGTTGGTGGTGAGTCCAGATGGTGAGTCTGACTCAGGGGTTGACATGGCTGGTCCAGAAGTCAGGAAGAAATGAGTGGCAGGCAGGGATCAGGAATGAGGGAATGGATGCATTAAGTTTCAACCACTAGGAACATAGTGCCAGGAGTAATGCAACCCAGGGTGTGCAGAGTGCTGAGGGTCACTGGTTACCTCTCTGCTTTAGCAGAGATCTCCAGGTTGGGCTCTGGAGTCAGATGAGAGGTAGCCCAATGGGTCCTAATGGGCAAGGTCATGGGGTAGGGGCTCTAGAGCAGGACCTAGACATGATGCAATGGCTTGCACAAGTGTGAGTCAGAATACACTGTCAAGTACAGGTTTACCCTCAGGTGACCAGGCTTCAAGACTGGGTGACAGGGGCTAAGTCTGGGTGACCAAAGTTGAGGCTGGGAGACAGGGGCCAAGTCTGGTTGGACCAGAGTTAAGGCCAGAGGTCAGGGGCTAAGTCTGGAGGACCAGACTCAAGGCTGAGAGCATGGGAACAAAACTGGTAGCATGGGAAACTGACCAGTCTTGGAGTGTGCACAGGGGGAAGCCAGTCCAGGGTTGGATCTATCTCCCTTGGTCTCAGCTTATGTGCTGTACCCTTATGCAAGCTGGGGAGAGTTCCAGGACAGGGGCCAGGGATAGCTTAAGGCTTGGCCTTAGCTATATAGTAGATTCAGGGTGCAGTATGGAGTTGAGGGTGATACTAAATTGATATTCTGAATGAGGTGCTACAAAGTATGTACAGGGGTTAAATACATGAGGCCAGTCTGGGGTAATGAACATAAAGCCAGACTTGTTAGTAAGCTATTAGTGAGATTATTAGCAAGGTGAGGACAGCCACAGTGCCTGTGCCAATGCTAATAGCCAAATTCTTGGTGACTGGCATAACCAGAGTCAGACATAGGATTTGTACAGTAAGCAGAGTCAGATGAACCAAACTAAATATAGTACAAACAAAGGAAAACAGACTGGAGTTATGTCCAGGTCACCTGGACATGGACCTGGGAGGACCAGGGTGGAGCAGTGCAAGGCCAGGAGGCCAGAGTGGACCAGAGATAAGGGTAAAACACTGGACTTGAGTTATTCAGGCTGGAGTTGGGTTATCTAGGGCCAGAGTTAGGTTCTCTAGGCCAGACCAGGACCAGATTTGACTGGAGTTAGGGGATAGGGGTCTGGACTGGGCTGGGATTGAGTCCAAGAGTCATGGATATGACAATGCAGTAATCCATGCAAGAATTTCCTCCAGAATGAGTAATCATCTGGAGGTTGCACTATTCAGTGTGCACAATGTTTTAGGTCATTGTAGAATGCAAGAGCTCCTTTCTCATGTTCATCTCTAGTGTGGTCAAATTGATCAGCTGTGTTCTGTGCAGATGCTTTGTGGATGAATCATTTGAAAAGTCCACAGATCAGGTCCTCAAATGACCAGTTGTCATAGTCATGCCAAGCTTGACCCCAGCCAGACTCGGTCTTGCACTCAGTCTGGCCTTGGCCTTGCCAATCCCTTATCCCCAGATAGTCTAGCACAGTAAACACTGCTTTGCAGTGTGTGTCACTTCAGTTAATCCCTGCCCAGTCTTGTCCCCAGTCTGCCCTGTCCTGGTCTCTGTTACCTTAGTCATACCTTACTAATACTTGTCTTACCAAGCATCTTAGCAATCCTTGTGAGACTGGCATTACCAGTCTCTGCACTATAGCTACTTCTAGTATATAAAGTCTTAGATACTCAGCCTGTACTTCCTCAGTCTGAAATCAACTAAGTTACTCTGATAACCCTGCCTCAGCCTTGGGCTCAGACTGAGACCCACACAAGGGAATAGTGCTGTAACCTCAGTCACTAAGTCCAATCAGTCCATCCCTCTGTACCTTTGCCTTTCCTCCTGACTCCAGCCCCTCAGCCTCATGCCCACTTTGGTCTCCAGTCCAGACTCAACCCAGACATCCTGAACTTGACAGTATTTCAGACTCACTACTTGTGTGGGTCTAATACATCATGGCAACAAAGACTCATTTCCAACCTCCCCATGGCCACTCTGCCACCAACCCTGACTCTGCCTCAGCCAGTGGGATTCACTGTGAAACAGCACTAGCTGCCTTGGGCACCACTAGGTGATCCCCAAACCCTGTTAGTCCTTTCAGGGGCTTTTCAGCCTGAACATCCAACACTCCTACCCCACATCACCCCATTGCCCCCATCCCTGGTGATGATCTTGGGGATGAAGGGCCAGACAACAATGATAACAACAACCCTGACAATGATGACCCTGGCAACAGTCCTGGTGATGATGGGCCCAGTGATGATAATCTGGATGAGAATGATCCAGAGGATGAACCAGACTTCCCAGACCCAGACACTGAACCCACAATTGCAGTCTTTGACAGTCTCACAAAGGCCATCAAGCTACTGGCCCACAACACCCACACTGGTCCTGAGTCCTCAAGTAGGACCAAGTTGCACAAGCCCAATACCTTTGATGGTACTGACCCCAAGAAGCTTCACACCTTCTTTATCCAGTGCAAGCTTAATTTCCAAGACAGACCCCAGGCTTTTAGGACTGACCATGCCAAAGTCATCTTTGCCCAGTCCTACCTCAAAGGCGTGGCTCTTGAATGGTTCAAGCTGGACTTGCTTGGGGTTTGTTATGCCTGAGCACAGTGACTTCTTCAAATGGAATAGGCATGAAGTGTGTGAGGGGGAGTCTACAGGCCAAACATGTCATAACTCCTATGGCTCAGTTATCTCTGAGGTCTGACAGAGGTTCTGTCTACTGGTGATCCATTGAGGTAGTCGCATGGAGAGAGAACAAGGATGAAAGAGAAGGAAGTTAGCTGAGTTGCAAGCTATTGAAAAACTGAGGATACAAGGTAGAGTACAGGGGATTATATACCTCTAAGTATGAGTACTGTACCAGTTGTGACAGGATGTGTATCTGCAGCAATCAACAATACAATCAGTCAAATAAATAGGAGTCATATGGTGTCAGAGATGGGGGTAGTCAAGGAAGCAAAGGCTATACCAGCTGCACAATCAATGTGCAGCAAGGAGCCAGACACCAGATCTATAGTACAACATCCAAGCAATATATGTGAGTCAGAGATGAGTCATCAGAGCAAGAAAGAAACAAGTTGTCCATCAGAGAGGGTGGTGGAAACACCAGATCACAAGGCTGTGGTGTTGACAGGTATTGGAAACACCTTGACAGTGGGAGATCTGAGGGAACCCTGGAGCATGTGTACCCCTAGGACAGCAATGATCATGAGGGACACAATGAGGCATGTGATGCATGTGACTGCAAGGGATTGAAAAAGGAAAGACCCCTGATGAAGGCATAACATCACCCCCCCTCTAAGGTCCTCAGACCCTTGAGGACAGGCCAGGTGCATTAGTGGGACGGGAGGAAAGGGGTCAGTGAGCAGTATAGATGCAGGAACATGTGCAAGTGGCAACAGGTGATGGTGGCGATGGAGATGACAGTTCCTTGAGGGCCAGAGTAAAGCAGGAGCCATGTCCGTTGTGGCACAACCAATGTCCCAGGTAACAACATTGGTAGCAGGCATGCTGGTAGAGGACATGGTTGGTGGGGACAGGAGACTGGCCTCCAAGGTAAGAGCAAAGTTGATCCACAGGGACAGGGACAAAGGGAGTTGCAGGGAGAGGATTGGTGGTGTGGATGGCATTGTGATAGTATTTGTGGATTCTGGCCCACGACACATCCTGCAAAAGCACCTCCCAAGCAGAGTTATGAGTCCCTGTACCAAGGTGGGCACCAACCTCCTTAAAAAGATCTCCAGAACCGACATAAGACAGTTCCAACACTTTCCACTGATCTTCCTTTTTGCATTCTGTCTTCCTTGCTTCTTCTTCTTCATGAGAAGCTGATGGTTCCTCTTGCTTCAGGCAAATGTGATCAAGAAGATGAGAAGCAGGGGGTGCGAGGAACTCACCGATCTGTTGATGGAGAAGGTGATGATAGGCACCACCAGTGACAGCTTCTAAAAGCCCTGAGGATGACCATTCCAGCATATTGACCATTATTACTTCCAATAGGGGTGCCATTCCAGACAACTTTCAGGTGTGGATCTTGGAGACAGCAGAGTTGATTATGTCTGTCACTCTGTAGATTTCAGACAGCAACCCAAAATATTTAACTTGTTCTGGTGAGCACCCATCAATGTGGTCCCCATCATTGAAGACATCAAGCACCCTAACAACGTCCAGGTAGTCAGCTGCTGTGATTGGTAGTTGCTGCTTGTCATCCCTGGCAAGGGTGGCAGAGGCGAGCAGGTCAAGCACAACACGTTGACTTCCACTGGAGTAGGTTGTGAAGGTGGGGTGGAGGTGGGGAGGTTCAGGAGCATGGGGTTTATGGGTTTTGGCTGTTCCACTATCAGTGTCATCGTCAACTCTTGCCTTACCCTTTCCCTTGCCCTGCTGGTTACTGTCTCCCTTGAAGGAGACTCTGGCCTTGGGGATGGGGACCCTCCTGACCAAGAGGCCCATGAGTGGACACAGTCTGAGAGGGTGGGCAATAGGGGGCGATGTCGGATGAGGTTATGAGACTGGGGACAAGGGGACCAAGCCAGAAAGGCCCGCGGCAGTCGTTGGGGGTGAGGCTGGGGCATAGACAGTGATGGGGGGTATGAAGACTGGGTCAGGGTCATAAAAGGATTTGCTGGCAATGGGGAGGTCAGCATAGTTGTTTTCTGTGTTTATGGAGCAAGGGGAGTCCATTTAGTTTCGAAGGTGACAGGCGAGTTTGTACTGAGCGCGATGCATGGTCCTTTATATGTTCCTTGGGCTCCCAAGTATTTGACAAATGCAAGAACCCTTTCCATTTGACCAAATACCATCATTTACCTCTTTGCCCATCCACCTTGTGATTGATGATGGACTCCACTTCCCATTCGATCTCATTGTCAACGAGTTCTGGCAGTGGCACACCTGGGGATCTCCCATAGGTATCATTTTCCTGATAAGGGTAGATTCATGAAGTGTGGAACACAGGATGAACCTTCCAGGTAGTGGGAAGGTCCAATCGAAATGCGACTGGGGACACAACCTGAGTCACCTTGAATGGCCTGAGACATCAGGGCACAATCTTGTCACATTGGTTTTTGATACAAAGATGCCCGGTATCCAGGAGGACTTGATATCCTACCTTGGGCACAACATAAGAACCTTTTGAGTGTGAGCACATCAGGTCCTGTGCTTTCTTGTGAGCAAGAATGGCAACATCTTGGTTCAATGCCAGCCTTTCCAATCTTTCACCAACCAAGGGGACAGTGGTCAGCCAAACCTCTGGGTATGGGGAGGGGTCATAGCCAAGGATTAGTGAAAATGGAGTCATTTGATGGATGGAATGGATGTGGGAGTTGTGAGTGAACTTGGCAGACAGTAGCTTTGCTGCCCAAGAGTTTGGCACTTCTGCACAGTACAGGCAAAGGTACCCTTCCACTTCTTGGTTGACCCGTTCACTTTCTCCATTGGTTTGGGGATGATACCCTGTCGAGAGTTTGGTCTTTACTCCTATCACTTTGTAGAGTTCCTTTGTAAACGAGGAGGCGAACTGTGGTCCTCGATCTGAGATTACCAATTCCAGAACTCCAAAATGGGAATAGATGAATTGATGGAAGAGACAGGCAACTCCAACGGAGTCTATAGTTTTGTGACATGGTATGAACAGGGCAGCCTTCATAAGACCCTGATCAACAACTGTGAGAACCAAGTTGTATTTTTGTTCTCCCAACATGGGGAGATCCATGATAAGATCCATGGAAATTTGTTGAAATGGGAATGACATTTTGGGAGTGTTGTGAGGAACCACAGGTGGCATGGGCAGGTGTGTGATGACCTTCATTGTTTGACACATTGGGCAGCCTGCCACATAAGCTGGTATATCCTTTCCCATACCTTCCCACCACACCTCCTTTCACATCTTTGCAAACATCACTTTTTGTCTGGGATGTCCAGCAGATTCATGGTCATGATACGAATGCATGCAGTGCTGGCAATTCTCGGGGGGAATGTATAGTCGTGTCATTCCAAACCGTTTTGTTCTGTCCTCTGCTAGGGTGACATTGTCCTTTGGTTCTGGACCTGTAGAGTCCTTTGACATGTCATTCTTGACATGCTCATACAGATCCACAGATATTGCATAAACACCTTTAGCTCCTTTTATGAGATTCCTCAAAGGGTGAGCATCAGGCAGCCCATTCTTCTTTGGTTTTTGGATCGCATTATCTGCACAGGGAGTTGACTGATCTGGCAGAGGCAGTCAATTTTTAACTGTTTTTGTATTTTTGTAATGGAAAAAGAGGGTGAAACAAGGCGAATTTGGGGACCCACCCCCTCTGAAAGCCAAAGGTCCAGGGGGAGGACTGTGGCCACCAGGGCGGGCTCCTCCAGGGTGCCTTTACGAGAAAGAGTGTTGGCCAGGACCTGTAGGCAACCAGCCTGCCAGGAGAACCGGATAGGGTATGACTGAATGGTAGTGGCCCAGCAGGCCTGATGGGGTGTGAGCTGTTGCAGCTCATGGTAGTATTCAAGATTCTTGTGGTCAGTAAAGACCACAGTCGGTTTGATGGGGGAGAGGAGGTAAGGGCAGAAAGCCTTGAGGGCATGAATGACAGCCAGCATTTCAAGGTCATAGACCTGGTAACATTGTTCAGCACTGACAAGGGACTGAGAAAGGTAGGAGCAGGGATGCCACTCATTGTCAGCTCCTTTTTGGGCAAGTACCGCACCAGTTCCAAGCTTTGAAGCATCAGTGAAGAGTGCAAACGGCTTCGAGAAGTCAGGAATAGTGAGGACCAGAGAGGAGCATAACAATGATTTTAACTTTTTGAATGTGGCATTGCATTCCGGTGTCCACTGGTAGGACACTCCTTTCTTGGTTAATTCATGTAGCAGGTGAGCAACGCTCAAAAAGGAAGGGATAAACTTGCAGTGAAATTGCAGAACCTGAGGAAGCGATGAAGCCTGGTTAAGTTATCAGGGGCTTCCCAAGTACTGATGGCATCAGTCTTCATCAGTGAAGTCTCCATATGCCCTGTTCCTATAATCATTCCAAGGAACTCAATTTCTTTGGCCTTGAAGATGCATTTACTAATCTGAGGCATAGTCCTTCCTTTTTGCAGATCTTCAGGAACTCCCAGACATGGGTCCGAAGTTCCTCCTTGGTTTTGGCATGGATGGCAATGTCGTCCATATAGCCAACTTGCTTTCCTCTTTGAGATTTGAAGGTTTTGTCCATATACCTCTGGAAAGAAGGGGGTGAGTTACATTGACCAAAGAACATTACCATGGGCTTGATCAGCCCTCTTGGCGTAATAAATGCTCACTTTCCACTTGTCTCCTTCTTTTACATGGAGGTTAGTAAAACCCCAACAAATGTTGAACTTGGCATAATATTTGGATTCAACAAGCTTGTCGAACAGAGCCTGCGCATCTGGCAAGGGGTGTGCATCTGGGATGGTAAAGAAATTGAGGTAGCAGTAGTCTTGAATTAACCACTTCTTTCCATCCTTCTTTGTGACGAAGAACACCAGTGCCACTTGAGGCAAAGTCGATTGAGTCTTCTTGCAAGCGAGGTTTTCATCCAAGAACTTGTCTAAAACCTTGAGTTCGTCAGGAGACATTGGATATACCATTGCTTTTCTGGGCTTGAAGTCTTCATGGAGTCATATCTCATGATCTAATCCTTCCCTATGATGCGGTAACAGGATATCATCTTCTGTGACCACCTTGGTGAACTCTTTGTATATTTTGGGAAGCTTGACTTCCTCTTTTCCACTTGCCAAGGCAGCTTCCAGTTCTGTGGACAGAGTAGTTTTATTAATTACAACCAGAGTTTTACCAGTTCCTGGTTTTACCACTTCTGGGGACAGGCCAGAAGATTCCTTTGTACTGTCCATGTCTGAAGACACCACCTGTTTGATAAAATAGTCAGACCCTTCAGGATATACATACCCATTGTCCCAGCACATAATTTTCCCAGTTTCCCAGTTCATATGAGGTTTGAACTCCTTGAGAAATGGCATGCTGAGAAGGACATGTTCTTTTCCAACCAGCGGTCCGACATAACATTTGACCCAAACAATGCGCTCCTTGATTTCCATTTTCAGGGTCACCTTGTGTGTGACCCACTCAACATCTTTTCCGGTGAACAATGTGGTCTTGAACTTGCTTTTGACTTGATAAGTCAGGATTCCAAGTTTCTGGACCATTCATTCCGAGATGAGGGAAACTTCAGTGCCTGAGTCAATACAGGCCCAGATTCCTGCCTTGTAGTCTGGTAGTATGACCAACCTGAGAGGAGAATGAATTCGCATATTTGATTCATCATCTATAGAAGTACATTTAGCAGACAAAATGGCAACAGGACTGACTGATGCAGGAGATTCATCAGTCCCCTTTAAAAACCCAACAACTTTTGCTCCTCTGCATTTGCTTCACGATCTCCGACATAGGTGGTCTTTTTTCCATCCTCTGAGAGGACTATGTGGACATTGGACAGTTGAGTTTTCACCTTGACTTTACAGTCACACTTGTAGTGACCTTCAGCTCCACAATTGAAGCATTTAATTTCTGAGCTGGAGCATCTAACATTCCGTTTACATTTGTTGACATCCATTGCATCAGGATCTCAGGAACCTCCACAGTAATGAATGAGCTTTCATTCATACTGAGATTCCTTCCCTTCCAGGATATGCTTCGTGGCAATTGTGGTTCTTGCTTCTCCCATGCACTGTATCCACTCAATGACTGTGGATGGGGCATGTCCAGAATTGAGAATCCAGTCATGATACTCTTTCTGCAATCCTTTTCCGAAGAAGATCCCTGCTTCACACAATTCTTCTTTGAGTTGAGCCTTGTTAACAAGCCTGGTAAACTTGGCTATGTAAGCCTCAAGTTTGCATTAATCCAACAGGCAAGTAAACATCAGAGCTTGTCTAATAACAACAAGTCCAGCAACTCTGGCAACAACAATCAGCCCAAGACCAGTCAAGAGAAAGTCAAGACCATCAGTAACAACAATACTGGTACTACCCAGTCCAAGCTGGCTTTGTTGAAGCTGGGCAACAACAATAACAGCAATTCATCCAAGCCCAAGTCTAGCAAACTCAGCAAGGATGGAAAGATCACTCCTGAGGAATGCAAGCATCACATTGAGGGCAACCTCTGCATGTTCTGCAGAGGCCCTGGCCACTTTGCTGAGAAGTGCCCCAAGAAGAGCAGAAAGGCCAAGGCTCGCACTGCAGCCACCACTGAAGCCACACTGGCCTTGGGCTCAGGTTCTACCCCCAAGACAAAAAAATAGGTAGCAGCTCCCAGGACTCCACACAATCTGGGAGCTGTGTTGACTCTGGTTGTGCAAACTTGGAGGCTAGACTCAACATGTCTGCTCTTTCCAGTCCAAATTCATTAACCCCCTATGTCATATTAGAAAATCATGAACTACCTCAGCTTTGTACCTTAGTGGACTCCAGTTCCACTCATTGTTTTATAGATAATCAATTTGTTAATCAACACTTGTTTACCCTGTACTCAGTCTCCCCAATCTGACTCCAGCTCTTCAATGGAATGTCCACCTTTACTATAACCCAAGCAGTAGATGTCAATATCCACTTTGCATCTGGTGATGTCACCCCAGTAACCCTGCCTTTAGCCCTGTTGGATTCTGAGTGTAAGATAGTCTTTGGACATGACTGGCTCACCCACTACAATCCATTGATTGATTGGGTACTGAGCAGTCTAACATTCCAGACTCCTGCACAAGGAATGCCAACCCCATCAACACCCCCTGTAAGCCCAGTTCCCACTGGACTTCCTGACCCTGGTCCTAGTGACCAACCCAGCCTTGCACCATCTGTACTGGTCTCCAACTCCCTGGCTCACACCCCCCTGAAAGCCCCTCTTGTTTCCCTAATCAACACAGCTGCCTTTGTGTGCACCTGCAAACTAGAAGGGTCTGTCCAGTTCCAACTTCAGCTCTGCCCCTTGGACTCAGTTCAAGCCTGGTTGGCCTCAGTCTCCACTCCTCTGGCCTTACCCAATGTCCCAGAAGAATACCATGACTTCACTGATGTATTCAACAAGGCCAAGGCCTCAACACTCCTGCCACACTGGGAGTATGACCTGAAGATAGAGCTCAAAGAAGGAACAACCCCACCTCTCAGCACCATCTAGTTTCTGTCCCCAGTCAAGCTGCAAGCTCTCCAGACTTTCATTGATGAGAACCTCACCACCAGTTTCATTTGTCCAACATCTTCCCCATATGCCACACTGGTCCTCTTTGTCAAAAAGAAGGATGGCTCCCTCCAGCTCTGTGTAGACTTCTGCAGCCTCAACAAAATCACTAAGAAAGACCACTACCCACTCCCACTCATCTCCAATCTCTTAGATTCACCAAGCCAAGCCAAGATCTATACAAAGATTGATCTTTGGCATGCCTACCATCTTGTCTGGATAGCCTTGGGCAATGAATGGAGGACTGCATTTCAGACTCAGTATGGTTCTTATGAGTGGTTAGTGATGCCCTTCAACCTCACCAATGCCCCAGCTGCTTTCCAGCACTTCATCAACACTATCTTTGCAGATATGCTGGACATATGCATTGTTGTCTACCTTGATGACATTTTGATCTACTCCAGAGATAAGGAGTCCCACAAGCAGCATGTCTGAGAGGTGCTCCACTGGCTTCAGCTTCATGGCCTCTATGTGAAGCTGGAGAAATGTGAGTTCCACTCAGACTCAGTCAAGTACCTCAGTTTCCACCTCTCCCCTGCTGGCCTCACAATGTCAAAGGAAAAAGTCCAGGCCATCTGTGATTGGCCCAAGCCTTGCAAGGTCAAAGATATTCAATCTTTCCTCAGCTTTGCCAACTTTTACTGCCATTTTGTCTTCAACTACTCAGACATTGTCATACCACTGACTTGGCTTACCTGCAAGGGTGCTCCTTGGAACTTCTCTAAGGAGTGCCACTTGTCTTTCAACAACCTCAAGGCTGCCTTCACCACTGTGCTGGTCTTAACTCACTTCATCCCTGGGGTCCCCATCACCATCAAGACTGATGCATCAGACTATGCCATCACTGGCAATCTATCTATCACCTGTGGTGACAGCCAAATACATCTGGTCACTTTCTACTCCTGAACCCTAACCACCCCAGAGTTGAATTATGATACCCATGATAAGGAATTGCTTGCTATTTTCAAAGCATTCCAGACCTGGTGCCACTACCTTGAGGGCTTGGCCTCACTGGTCAACATTGTTACTGACCACAAGAATCTTGAGTACTTCTCTACCTCTAAAGTACTCACCTGCTACCAAGCTTGCTGGTCAGAATTCCTGTCTCAGTTCAATGTGATCATTAGATTCAGGCCCAGTAAGCTTGGGGCTAAGCCCAATGCCCTAACTAGACAATGGGACATCTACCCCAAAAGAG
>NW_026260904.1:0-67637 GCF_024613125.1 Pisolithus orientalis | reverse complement strand
CTGTCATCACCTGCTCTCAATCTCATATCTCCTGGCTATCCAATGTCTAGTCCATGGTACAGTCCACAATTGCCTTCCTTCAGCCCCACATCTTTACAGTACTCACCAATTAGCCCATCCTTCATCTCCAAGATGTAAGCCATATTTATCTGTCAGTGAATGGGTCACTGACTTCATGCCAGATTCACCTAGTATGACCTTTTATTTTTCCCACTCACTCTACTGATCATTCCTTTTCTCATGCCCTCCTTCCTCCAGCTTGTACATAATTTAATTCAGTTATATAGTTACATCACTCACAGCTCTGCAGCCCCTGTGCAAATGTCACCCTTGTCTTCAAAATACTCACCCACATCACTGGTGTTGCCTTCCTCACCCAAATTTTCCAAATTTTCCAACCTATTCTCCAGGCAGTGAGTTCTTGATGATGTTGACCTCAGTTCTGCCAGTATTGACTGCCAATTATTTTACAGCTATGCAATCTTATACCAAAACTGATGAGGCTGTGGGCCATGCAGTGAGTCTGCCATTCAATACTATGGATACTCCAGATTGGTTGATGTCTCATATAAAAACTAGTAAATACTCAGCATCTCAAGGCATTCAGGCTTTTGGACTCTCATTTTTCAGCATTTCCTCAGCTTCTGAATACCTTCCTTGCATCCCTTGAATGATGGCCTCATTGACACCCCAGCCTTTGCTGTTACCTCCAGGTCCACTTTCCATGTGCTTGCAACACCCTACAGAGACTAGCCAATCCCTCTCATACTGATTGTCAAAGCTGGTTGAGGCTTCCCTGGAATGTACAGTGGCTCAAAAAACTGTCCACATGTTTGTATGTTTTACATTAGTTATGACTAAATGCAATAACCCCTAACCCTAGCCCTAAACCATGAGTGTATGAAATAAGGTACTTACTCTTGGCTTTCTATTGGTCCATAAATCAAGTGATTTGGATAGGAATTGATAGAATAGCAGCCATTTGAAAATGACATGTCATGCAGACAGTTTTTTGACTTAAAGTTTTGATTACATAGTTTTGAGTTTAACAAAGTTTAAAATGCTGTGAGGTGCTTACTAATGCTTACATGGTATATCACATGGTCTATTTGATGATTTGTCATCATACAAACAATGCCAAACAATGAATTGGGACCATCAAGGCTCCCTCTTCTACCCCAACTCATGAAACCATCTTCCTGGTCCATCTGGGCCATTTTCTCAGAGTAATCCTCATAAATATTGGTGCCCACTACAGTAATGTCATCAGACACAATCAAACCCCTAAAAAATCTGCTTTCAGTCATCCCTGTGCTGTTTCCCCCACCCATACCTGACATGTTCTGCAACTAATCAGTACTGAAAATGCTGAAAAAGCCATGATGGTTAATCTGGCACTGTAAAACATGACCAACAATCCAATCACCTCTTATCTGGTGGGTTTCCACCTCAGGGGTGCTGGGTTGAGGGCTAGGGTGGACTGAAACTCTTCATCACAGTCCAGGTGCCCTGGGGGGGTTAGTCCACTGAACTATTAGGAGGGAGATTCCATCACTCCATCTAGCCCTGAGTATTACCTATGGTCTTATATAACCAAATCACCAATTCTCAGTCATCCACAGTCAGCTGAGAGCACAGTCTAGCCATGCTTCCCATGCCACCTGAAGTGCACAGGAATGTTTTGTCTCACCCCAGCATTGAAACTAGTTGCACTGTGGTGAAAATGCACTGGTTAAAAGGTGTTTTGTTTGTTCATCATTTCCTGATGTGCTGGATTGACCTCCATGGCATTTCCAGCATTCTCAGTACTGATTAGTTGCAGAACATATCAGGTATGGGTGGGGGAAACAGCACAGGGATGACTGAAAGCAGATTTTTTAGGGGTTTGATTGTGTCTGATGACATTACTGTAGTGGGCACCAATATTTATGAGGATTACTCTGAGAAAATGGCCCAGATGGACCAGGAAGATGGTTTCATGAGTTGGGGTAGAAGAGGGAGCCTTGATGGTCCCAATTCATTGTTTGGCATTGTTTGTATGATGACAAATCATCAAATAGACCATGTGATATACCATGTAAGCATTAGTAAGCACCTCACAGCATTTTAAACTTTGTTAAACTCAAAACTATGTAATCAAAACTTTAAGTCAAAAAACTGTCTGCATGACATGTCATTTTCAAATGGCTGCTATTCTATCAATTCCTATCCAAATCACTTGATTTATGGACCAATAGAAAGCAAAAGGTAAATAACTTATTTCATACACTCATGGCTTAGGGCTATGGTTAGGGGTTATTGTGTTTAGTCATAACTAATGTAAAACATACAAACATATGGACAGTATTTTGAGCCACTGTATTGATTGAGAGGAAATAATGCAATGAATCTGGGGTGAGAGCCTTGTCAACAAGGACCACTTCATCCTCTGAGCTATCTGTGAGGATAAGTCCACAGGAATATGCATATTTGGCTGCAGTTGAATATAACTTAAGGGCTATTTCTGCAATGCAGGTGTAAAGCTTTGAACCAATAAGTTGTCCAGCTAGATAACATGAACTGTAATACTGCATGGCAAGGTATCACAAGGTACACACCCCTATCCAGAAAGGCATTCTCATCATGAGTGCCTTGTTCTGCTTTCATCAATGAGGTTACTGATGGTTGGTGTAGCTGCTGGGACTTGACCATTCCCTGTGGAAGAGGCATTCTGTGCATAGTTCCAGTTCTCTTGTACTCTACCCATGCAGGTCCTGGCAGTCTCAAAAAAGTCAAAAACAGTCAAATCCAAGAATCATGGAACCTCACCAGTGAGGTACCCTTGAACTATAAACTCAATGGGTATGACTTTAGCCTTCTTCACATGCATGGAGCAACCATCCAGTTGAACCTTGTGTTTTCACTTCCTTGGGCATCTTGTCTGTATTGGCCATCATGTGATGATCTGGAACAACACCCTTTAGTTTCTCAAACCAGAATAGTGATATTCTTGTTAATATCTTCCCTTTGTCAGGATCACCCTATATGAGCATTGTAAGGATAACAACAACCAGTAATTGAAACCACACACATCCTTCAAGATACCATTGAATACCAATATCCTATCAGTTGTGATGAAGAGCAAGAGATCTTCTGAGGAAGTGTGGTAAACATCATGCTCTTTTTCCCTCAGTATAAGAGTGAGGTCTTGTAGATTAGTCATCAGCAGTGTGGAAGCCATTGGTTGAACGGGGGACAATCAGGGGAAAACTTAAGAAGCCTTGAGGGTGGTATCAGAACAAAGTCATATCATGGTGAACTACATTGTGGGAACCAATGCAATGGCCCATCAGCCATTATATTATGGGTGTCCATAATATATGTGTTGCAAAATTCTACAACATATCTATCTTTTGGCCCAATCCTCATTGATCATCAGTAACGTTCATGCACTGAGAGTGAGCCTATTCACATCTCTGATCAGAGGAAAATTGGGGACACACATCATGTCACCTCCTTTTGTAACATGTTCAAATGAATACTCCTGATGAAGAAATTTGTAGGTGACTGAGTGTGAACTGCCATCATCACTGACATCAACAGTGTGTGCTGCTGTCCATTTCAACCTGAGGTCACTGCAAGTCACTCATCATCATTCAAGTAGGAGTGTGAAATGATCCCCAATAAGTCAGCCCCACCCCATGAGAGCAATGTTTCCCAATCTAGTTGGCCCAGCTATTCCAGTCCAGCAAAAACTCAGGAGACAAAACAACTTTCAGACCTGGACCAGGATGCATCCAGGAATACCAAAGCCCTCCAGGCACTTCTGGTGAAAAATATGTGATTATGAAATACAAACAGAACATTCTTAATGGATGGTCAAAAGTCTATTGGGTGCTTGTACTTCTGGAAGAGTGTTAGTTGAAAAGGGTCTGTTTAAGTAATGCTCAAGGTGAATCAGGAGAAAAGGGTGCCAACAGGAAAAAATTAGCACTTTCAGGAACATGCAAATGTTCCAAATCACTTAAAGCTGAAATACTGGAGGAAGGGCAAGCCAGCTGACTTTCAGAATCACTCTGGTCGAGGTATTGAGCATTTTTCCTGAGCCAAGATGGGGACAGGAGGATGAATGAGGATCTGGTCAAATGTGTGAGGAGACTTTCCACAGATGGTGGAGATGCAGTAAGCTGAGATGGATTGACAAATTCATACTTGGGATAGTTGAGTATACCACACAGGAGCAGATGATGCCCTGCACAGTGGGGGGGATACTGATGTTAGTGGTGTGCTTCCTCTACTATAGCAGTGCTAGGAAGTGCCTCAGTCGAGTGAGATATAATGATTTGTGAAGAATCTGTGAGAATGTTTTGAACCACCAGAAAGATTCCACAAATCTGTGGCAAGGCTTTATGGGATTTCCTGAAAATTGAGAGGAAATGACTGGCAGATGGGCAGTTGCAGTAGAATCAGGTGCGGATTCTGGAAGTGGAGGTGCAAAGAAGGAATCCTGATGGCAAGCAGAGTTCCTCATTAAGGGGTTCGACCCTGGAAGTGAACAAGATGAAGGTAGTGTGATGGAGAACCTGTCTGTGTTGATGCACTTGGTGGCACAGCAACATATATTGATGCTACAGGAATGCAGGCAGGTGCTTGTGGAAATGCAAGGTATAAATCTGACTCTTGGGTCGCAGTCCTAGTCAGGAAAGAGGAAGGACAGTGGCAACAGAAAGATGGATAGAGGTCCTAGAAAAATTCTTCAATCAGAATAGAGACTTGGTGCAGGAAATGATCAGCACTGACTGGGTGGTATATTTGAGAGGATCCTTGCTGCAAGCGGTGTCAGGGAGTTTACTTCTACAGTCCAAGGTCATATAAACTCATAATTGATGGCACCACCCTCACTGACTCCAGTGACATCAACATATGAGTAGCACATGCCACTGTCCATGATATTATGCACACACCCAACCATGTGCTTTTAAGTAGTCTGCACAATGTTCATAGTGTGATAAGTGGAAGACCCCAACCCAATATGCCAACCCCAAAGGCACCCCATGGTATGATCAGAGGTTACAAAGAGTTTATGGACCTGGCCTGATGGCATCCAAGGAATATATGTGGTGAGTGGTAGAGGTATATTTGTTTTAGCAGCCTCCACAATCCAGTGATCAATGTATCTCAAATTGTTAACTTGGGAATTGGAATTGCCAGGAATTGGTGGCTGGCACTGCTAAATGAGAAAGCACCCAGTATATTACAAAGAGCTGGAACAGGATAGTAACAAAAATCATTAACAAAGGCATCTCTAACAATGGTAACTCTACTTGATCTTGTTCAATCCCTTCACCATGTCCAATACATCATTGAGGGCCCTTGTGAATGGCTGTACTCCCTGTAGCAGAGGAAGCTCAGACATTGGCATCAATGAAAGAAAGGAGACATGCACTGGTGTGGCAGTGTCTACAATGAATCTGCAAGTGCCAGGATTGAGTGACAGACTCTGTCAGCCAGTGGTCGGTAGCATGCATTTTATCAGAGCAAAAATGGGTTGAAACTTACAATAACAATAGAAGTGTTCCCTGGCTCAGAGACTGGAGGTCTTCCAGCTTCTGTAGCATGGCAAGTCTCGCTTGAAGTGGTCCTGAGCCTCCTCTGACCTGCTATCCATGGAGAGCTAGTGGAAGATGCAAGGGACTGTTCTAGTTGCTTTGGGGACATCAAGGATGGTACATTATCTGGTGCCTAGCAAATGGTCAGTGGTCATCCCCAGAGGGGATCAAACCCAAAATAACATACAGGGGACAAAGGACCAGAAGAATGTGCCAGGTGCTGTGGTGGCAGAATTGGGCATGAAAAGCCTTCTAGCTGCTGGCAGGAAATCATTAGTGACAGGCAGCCTTGCTGACTTCTCAGGAAAAATTCACTTATGACAGGACCTTGAGTGGTATGGGAGTGACCTCCTGGATGCTGCAGTGGCAGAGAAAAGCACAAAGGGGATTCTAGTTTCTGTCATGGACTTGTCAATTACAGGCAGCCACCTTCAAGGTTCCTGAGACTTACAGAAGGCTTGTGAACAGGACCAGGAGAATTCCTCACAGTAGGGAGCATTAGGTGCTGGACACCTTCTAGCTTCTGCTAAGGATTCATCAATGATCAGCAGTCCTCTCTGAGTTTGGCTTACAGCATAAGAATGGGTGGCACCATCAGAGCACTGCAATGGTACAAAAGAGTGGATCATTGGAAGTCAAATAGTCACTGTGAAACAGTATCTTGACCTACAACATGGAGTGTTCTCAAAGGAGGAGATCTGGAACCCCTGAGCCCCTGCTGTGATGACATGTAAGACCAATATGCTCCCTGCCTGCAGTGGGGCCCTGGACAGAAATTGTAAGGTGAGCAATGAACAACTCCAGACCTATGCAGTGGGGAGGTAGAATCCATGGGGAGATAGAAGATGCAGCTGAGGCATGGTGCACATCTACACACTTTTATACTGTTGAGCCAGGAGAAACAAAGCAGGTTACCTTAGTCATTTCACACAAAGAGACTGCCAGTGCCAACACACGCATGATGATACTGCCATACTGCATGGCATTCATCACTCAACTCCACTCAAGCATCCATTGGACAAGCCTTTGGTCTACATAAAGAGTGGGTAGTAAGGCTGGCAACAGTAGACATAAGCAGGCACTGGGAGTGGGATAATGAACACACACAAAGAATATGGCTGTGAGCACCCACCATACATCATGACACTGCACCAAACAGAAAGCAACATGACTGCGTTGCTTTCTTATCAGGAGTGTACCTGCAATCCTCATTTGAGCATCAACAGGCCAGGCCCCTCAACTTTATCAGATTCCAAGTGTGTCTGGTTTCAACACAAACCTGTGATTTATTCCCATATTGGGAGTCCTTTGCTGAGGACAGTGGTAATGGTCTTTTGAGTCCTTTGATCAGGGCAGTGGGAAGCTGGCTGGTGGGTGTTGATGAGATATCTGGTGTAGTGGCCACCACCAAGTATTTTCTCCCCATTCATTCTTTCAGATACTCGTCAAATGCCACCTCTACTACATGAGCTGTGTTCAGATGAGTTTTCCATGAAAAAATTGCTGCCACATCCTTGCCCAACAGTACTGACCTTAGAATTGAAATATCTCATGAACCAGACTAGCTAGAATCTTTATTTCTTCAGATTTGGACTCCCTGGAATTGATTGCAGGGCACCACAGTAAAAAACTCCAACTTCTACCATTCTGTTCCTGTGCTCAAAAATCACCCCTCCTGGACCTCAGAATCAAAATATCTCATGAACTAGAGGAGGTGGTGTCTTAATTCCTTCAGATTTGGACTCCCCAGACTCGGCCGCAGGGCACCATTTCAAAGATTTCTAGTCTTCTCCATTCCATTCCTGTGTTCAAGAATCATGCCCTTCTCGACCTCAGAATTGAAATACCTTGTGAACCAGAGCAGTTATTGTCTTAGTTCCTTCAGATTTGGACTCCCTGGAGTCGACTGCAGAGTACCCTAGCAAAATTTCCAACATTTGCTGTCCCATTCCTGTGCTCAAAAATCACCCCCTTCTGGATGGTGCAATTGCATTTGCTCATGACAGAACGTGTTTCTTGAGTTGAAGTTCAGATGAGCGAGGATGATGTATGGTGCTGGAGGGCAGAGAAGTGGTCCAGTAAAGATAATTATGGTATTCTTCACTGTAACTTGTATTTGCATGTTCTGACACAGGCAAGTCACTTCCTAATGGCTTCCCCACAAGTTGTGTCACCTGCCTTGCAGTGCACACACACACTCATGTTACTTGGCTATGATATGACAAGACTGTGACTATGAGGGTGGATTTACTTGCTGCATGGCTTTGACCATTGCAAGAATGTTCATTTCATTCAGGGTGTGGACCAACTGGTATGAGGGCATCATGTATGCTCGTTCAACCTGTGGATTTATCTGCATACTAGTATCTTGAGTCAAATGCCTTCATCATCTACCACAAACTACAATCCTAGTCTTGGTTACACAAAATCCCATGCTCATTTTATTTCCCTGCTTAACACACTCTATGGTGAGCAAAGGGGGGAAGAAAGCAAAGGAAGCTCAAAAATGGCCAGCTGCTAATCCAGATATCCCTCAATGAACCAGTCAATGACAAAGATGCATGGTTCTAAATAACAAAACAAACCTGTATTTCTAAGCATGGCTCAAGATGCTCTCTTGAGCCTTCCATTCGGAACATTTAATGTGACCCACATAGCTCATGTGCACAATAGTCCACCCAAGGTAATCAAATGTATATGCAATTGCACTGTCTGGAAGGGGGGGGATTTTGAGCATGGGAATGGCATGGCAAATGTTGGAAATTTTGCTAGGGTGCCCTGCAGTCGACTCCAGGGAGTCCAAATCTGATGGAACTGCTCTGGTTCACATGGTATTTCAGTTCTGAGGTCAAGGAGGGCATGCTTTTTGAGCACAGGAACAGAATGGAGAAAACTAGAAATCTTTGATATGGTGCCCTGCAGTCGAGTCTGGGGAGTCCAAATTTGAAGGAATTAAGACACCACCTCTCTGGTTCACAAGATATTTTGAGTCTGAGGTCCAGGAGGGGTGATTTTTGAGCACAGGAACAGAATGGTAGAAGTTGGAATTTTTTACAATGGTGCCCTGCAGTCAATTCCAGGGAGTGCAAATCTGAAGAAATTAAGATGCTAGCTGGTCTGGTTCACAAGATATTTCAATTCTAAGGTCAATACTGTTGGGCACTTCATATTGTGCAATATCAGTGGCATAACTTTTGCAGCCAATGCCATCTCAGCCCCAGCACTGGCATCAGCAATTGTCATTGCCTTATACACACATGTTGGTGAGTTTGTCTCCCTCTGTTCCCTTCTTGAAGCTTTCATTGTTCTTGCCTGATGGTGGTACTACAATATCACAAAATGGGCTGGTTCTATTGCTTAGTTCTGTTTCATCAGAGCAATCAATGGTTGACCAGCCATCACCATCTACTCCCACCAACATGCCCTCTTCCTCACACTTGCAAGCACAGTTGCACTGGGATGGCACAATACTGCCTACTGTGCAAACTGATGGCTACTCCCCATTAATCAGTGTTCCTCCAGCACTGAAACACACCATGTCCAGTTTGTGTCCTACAAAATTACAGTTGTTGACAAACAGAAACAATGTGAGTATTAACACACTGTGGGATGTCAAAGACAAGGTGGATATACAGGGGATGTGGATGGGCACATGCTGACAGATATGCTTGGGGAGCCAATGCAGAGTCTTATATTGGGGAAGAAGACACATTGAGAGGTCAAAAGCTGTGAGGACTTTTAGAAGACAAATGAAGAGATGAAAGAAGAATGGTACTGTTCCCTGCTCCTTTGTGTTTTACTAGTGACTTGTCTTTTATATGTAGCCTCTCCTTCCTACCAACATAATTACCACATACTACATGGATGAAATGTTCATCAGCAATGACATAGCCATCTATCATATCACATGCACCTCTCCCATCTTGCTGGAGTGGTGCACACTTTGATGACACTGCTGATGGCTACTGAAGAGGTGTGACCAGCATGGTGTTTATTATTCTGTGAGGTCACAATTTTGAAACCCAAAACCAACTATGCACATGTACAACTGATGGCTTACAACTTCAAAGATCTACAGTGAGGGGCAAAAGTGATGCAATGTTTGTGAGGTGTGATTTGCTGCCAATGTAGCTCAGGCTATTCTGCATGGATAATCATGATACCTATACCATTGGAAAGGGGTGCCTCTAAGCTTTCCAGAGCACTAGTGTTCAGTCCAAACAAAGCAATACATGCTGAGATACACCCTATTCTTTCTGAAAAGTGCATTGCAACACTTTTGTCCCTGACTGGTGAAATAGTGAAAAGTGACCTTTTGATGGGATTGAGGGCATGAAGGATCAGAAAATATGATTACATAATAAACCATGTGATCTTCCAGATGATTTGTCAGCATGTAAACATTGACAAACATTGGACTTGTACCATTAACCCTCCCTCTTTTACCACAACTCTTGAAATCATCTCTCTAGCTCACATGGTCATTTTCTGAAGGAATTCTTATCAAATACTGGTGGCCACCACAGTGCCATCAGTATAACATGCTCTCAGAACCATCAGTCCCTTAAAAAACCTGCTTTCAGTCATTCCCTGGACTGTTTCCTCCCCATGCCTGATGTGTTCTGGGACTAATCAGTACTTGGAAGGCTGAGAATGTTTTGGAGGTCAATCTGGCACTTCAGAACATGATGGACACACTAGCACCCTCTCAACCAATGCATTTCTAGCACAGGGACAGGGGTATGGAAGTTAGGGCAAGACAAAATCCTCTTTACCCCTGGGTGTCATCAGAAGGATATGCTACTGAACTGCCATGGAGCAGAATCCTGTGCTTCCATCTGGCCCTGCATATTGCCTTTGGCCACATATGACCAAATAATCCTTCCCCAATCATCTACAGTTCAGATCAGAGCAAGATATAGTGAACCCTCTTATGGTGCTCAGAGCACAAGGAGGTTTTGTCTCACCCCAACTTCCATACCAATGTTCTGGTGCCAGAAATGCATTGGTTGAGAGGGTGCTAGTGTGTCCATCATGTTCTGAAGTGCCAGATTGACCTCCAAAACATTCTCAGCCTTCCAAGTACTGATTAGTCCCAGAACACATCAGGCATGGGGAGGAAACAGTCCAGGGAATGACTGAAAGCAGGTTTTTTAAGGGACTGATGGTTCTGAGAGCATGTTATACTGATGGCACTGTGGTGGCCACCAGTATTTGATAAGAATTCCTTCAGAAAATGACCATGTGAGCTAGAGAGATGATTTCAAGAGTTGTGGTAAAAGAGGGAGGGTTAATGGTACAAGTCCAATGTTTGTCAATGTTTACATGCTGACAAATCATCTGGAAGATCACATGGTTTATTATGTAATCATATTTTCTGATCCTTCATGCCCTCAATCCCATCAAAAGGTCACTTTTCACTATTCCACCAGTCAGGGACAAAAGTGTTGCAATGCACTTTTCAGAAAGAATAGGGTGTATCTCAGCATGTATTGCTTTGTTTGGACTGAACACTAGTGCTCTGGAAAGCTTAGAGGCACCCCTTTCCAATGGTATAGGTATCATGATTATCCATGCAGAATAGCCTGAGCTACATTGGCAGCAAATCACACCTCACAAACATTGCATCACTTTTGTCCATCACTGTACCATGAATCTGTCAACACTTGGCACCCTGTTTGGTATGTGTTGGCTCCCAACTAGCAAAGCTTCAGAGTTCCTTTATCTGAAGTTCATAGTTTGAATCAACAATTGATAATCATCCCATCAGGCCAAGGAACAGCCACATGCAGATATCACCAACCTAGAGACAAAGGCTTCAAGGTACCACTGTGCTAAACATGTGGTGGGGTGAAATAGCCCTATCAAGGACATCATGGTGGTAGGAGTGTACCCACAATCCTCTTTTGAGCATCAACAGGCCAGGCCCCTTGACTTTATCAGATTCCAAGTGTGTCTGGTTTTGACACAAACCTGTGATATATTCCCACATTTTGAGTCCTTTGCTGAGGACAGTGGTAACAGCCTTTCGAGTTCTTTGTTCTGGGCAGTGGGAAGCTGGCCAGCCAGTGTTGATGAGATATCCAGCATGATTTTAGTCACCAGGTGTGTTCATCTACCTTTTTCTTTCAGAAGCCATACTTGTTGATGTGGATGCAGTTGGATGCAATGATCATATTCTTCATCTCACTAGCAGCACTGAGGGTTTATATTCATATTGCATTCACACCCAGCTCTGATCTGCATTTATGTTCAAGCCCTCAGGACTATTTGTAATTGGCAGAATTGGAGGCTAGTCACTGTCACAAATCAGGTGCTGGAAAGTGCCTTCATGAGAAGACATGGTTAGGGAAGTTACACTGGGAGACTGAGAGGCTTCCAGATCTGCATAATAAATACAATTTGATAGACACACCATGGCCATTGAGAGCTATATTTCGCAACTATCAGTATATATGTAACTGGTGGGCAAGAGGTGAGATACAGATGATTACTATAGTACATGGCATGCAGGAGGAAGTCCCAAATGCCCATTGGCATCTCTAGCCATGCAGAGCTACTCCACTTCAGTGGTCCGACAAGTGTGACACTGATAAGAAATGTGTCTGAAAATTTGACAATCACAAAGCTAGGCACATTGGACAATTCATCAAGGATCCTTCCCTGTCCATGTTGGGGATCTCCTTCAGCCTTTTACCAAGAGCATACCCTTCTTGCCCACTCTGATGGAGCAGCACCATTTCTTATTACCTATGTCAGATGGATATCATGGAGGGCTTCTGACCCAATGACCTTGTGGACCAGCTGTGCTCTGAGTCATCTCAGGTTCATGGAATTATTGGTTGTGGTACACTAGGTAATCTTCCATCCAATCATGAGCAGCTGTGCAGGCCTGTTACAGGTCAGTCCTTCCTTTGTCTCTTAGAGAGCATGTTGCCAGACCCAGAGTACATCTGGATTGGATGATGTGGACAGGGTCAAGCCATCCAGGTCATGAGTAGTCATGAGTCTCATGTTTGAGGGATGTGTCTCTTAAATACTGTGTGATAAAAAGTGCAGGTGTTCCCAACAAGCGCATTGACAATGTGATTTCATTTCTACAGCACAATTTGTAACTGGTTTTCCCTCACAAATTCTTTGAGACAATGGTCATTTCACAGAACAGATGTACATATTTCTCATGCCAGAGTATGTAAACATGTTGGAGACATGACTCAAGCTTGATCAGGCCCACAGTCAAGTGTTGGATGTGAAATGTGAAGAGTGAAGAGTGGAAGTGGGCATACAGATGATTGTGATGTGAGTAGGAGCATGAATAAATGCCTTTGTGCTGGAATGTGTATAAGAATTTTGGCCCATCTCTTGTGGTGACCCAACATACCTGCACCAAACCATGCCCACCACATGCTTGCACTCAATTCTGCACCACCTGCACTCCTTGTCTAGGCCTTCCTCCAGCCTTCCATGGAAGTCCAAGGTGGATAACTTAATCCTTAAAGAAGTATTGGATATCACAACATTCTTCAAGAAAGAAGTGAAACAATCATGCTTAGTGAGTCATTGGTTTCCTACTGTCACAGTCGATGGTAGATATTGGGCCAGGAACTCACCAAGTTGAGAAACAAAAAACAAAAGGCAGAAAAGGCCCTCTGTAAGGCACAAGCAATACAAGAAGATCTTGAGGCAACAGTTCAACTGGTCTGTTCCCCTTGTTCATGCATGCCTTCATATTTATTGGTCTACTGATAGATAACTGCAGTTCATGATGCTGCTGCCAGGTGTGAGGTTTGTACAGGTTGTGTCAACAGACTATTTGTGTAAGTGGTGTTATCAATATCATGGCTATCACTTACCAACCATGTTAGTCTTGTTGAATGTGGCCACACATCCTGCTACAGTTGCTTGAGGGACTGGTTCCATACCCACCTCAGAGAGCAACTTGATGCTGAGTGGAGAAACATACCTAAGCACCTGAAATGGCATCCCATTACTGCCAAGACATTAACAGAGCTGTATGATGGAAGATATCTCCAAGTTATGTTGTATGATTGCCCTCTGTGCAAGGGGCCTGTGCAGATGAAACCTATTGAAGTCAACAATTTCAGTGACTTCCTTGCATTAGCAAACAATGTACTCAGGCAACCAAAGGACCATGCCATAGACAATCCCCACCTACTGGATCAGGATATCTGAGGAGATGTACTTCACAATAAGATGTACTACTAGATGGTCAGGTGAGTTACATATAAGGAAGTATATTGGCATTGCAGAGTGAACATACCTTTGCAGGTTCCTACAGTACCTCAGCATGGGTGGCATAGCCTTAAGCCCATGATGCCTCAAATTTATTTGGTATATCAATGCTACTGTACAACATACCTTATGGTTAGCACTTGAATAAATGCTTGATAATGGGGCCTGTTGTGGTGTCAAATGGGATTGTTAGAGACTCAGAGAAGACAGAAACAAGGGGTCAGCAGTGGAGAAATGTCAGCTTCGAGCAGATAGTTGTACTTATCAGGAATGAGACCTACAAGCACACACAGTTTCGAACTACATCTATTTTTGATATCCAAGCCTTCCACTGATTTGAACATTGGGAACAAGGTTACTGATACTGATCAATAGCAGGATGGAATCTATACTCATGACATGCATCAGATGTATCCTGGTTTTGAGACAATGCAATTGTGACCACTGCAGCCAGGTCTGAGTTTGGAGTGGTGCAAAGAAATTCAGACCAAATCAACAGGAGAGAAGTGCTACTAGAACATGGCCAGCACCACTGGCAGGCACCTTGTTTACCCCACTGGAGCACTGCCCCTGTGGCATGCACCACACAAAAGAGGTGTACAACCAATTGATTCATGTACCCATAGCACAGCACACATGCATGATGATATAGTACACATACATTACACATTCATGACAGCAGTCAACCTCACACTTATGCAATGCCCTCACTTCCAAGGAATTGATGTCCTACCTTGAAATAAGACACTATTGTCTGGAAAACTCGAGTAGAGCAAAGAATCCTTCTCATTGTTCTTCCATTAAAAGTACTTCACTTCTTATCAGCATTACACAGGGAAACAACAGAATCTGAGCCTAGAGATGAGGAGCAGCACTGCATCTTTTGATCTGAGTGCTGTGAAGACAGCAGGCCTGACAAAGCCACTTTCCACCTGCTACAGTGCCAATCTACTCCATGGTGAGAACCTACTGTAGTCCAACCATGCACTGATAGACCTGGCAATTGTGGTGGCGATGGTGCTTGACTCTGATTACCAGTGGCATCATCCCATAGAAGTGGGAGAGGTGCAAATGTATGTTGTTTAGTATGGAGATGGAGTCCACACTTTGTCCTTGGACAACATTTGTCCACCCAGATGATTGTTCTGCAAGCATGCTTTTTCCAACCCATGAGGGCCTTTCCACTCCACTTCCAGACTCTTGCCAGGTAACCATCTGCTTTCAGTATTCAATGGAATGCTAACCCATCCATGACAAAAAATGTGAACTAGTGTCTTGCTGGAAGCTGCCTTTACTGCTGTCTTCACATCTCTGAACTCACAACCTCATGCCAGACCCATGCACTCCAGATCCTGCAAAGGTCATCTCTGATATGCTTTCTTACCATATGAGACCTTTGTCTCCCAAAGTACATTTTCATATGTGCACCCAATACCTCTTGAGTTTCCATATGAAATTGCACCACCCAACCTGCATGAGGTCATCCAAGACAAGGTTAAATACATCAAGAATAACCATGAACCAAAAAATCCTAGCAGAAGCCTTGTCCATGCCTTTTGACAACCACTTGCATAAATATGTACATCTCCCCAAGTCACAAAACAACCAGAGGGAACTCATGGCATTGTATGACACATGCATCAATGATTGGTGGCCATTCATTGACTGTGGCAACACATTTGACACCCTGAAGCCTACTTTCTTGCCCTTCAAGCTGGGCATAGAAGATCACATCTACTGTAACTCAGAGTGACTGCTAAGAGCTCATAGATATCCCTGGTAGTCATATTTCTCTTACATTCCCCAACAGATCAGACCAAGCAGGTGAGAATGGACTTGGTCCTTGGTCTCTGAGGTATAGCAGCCACCAGTTTGGTGTCTGGGCAGGCCAACTCTGATGGATGAGCAATCTCAATCTGTAAGTGTACAAACCACATGTTTCAGTCAGTCCTTATGCCTCTCAGTCACCATGCCTCACCCATCTGACCCTAACACAGCATACAAGGCTCTCAAGGGGGCTGGCTACATGCCATTCTCCTGAAGTGATGATGGCCTTGCCATCATTCTCTTGCCTATTTCATCTTCAGAAGGTATGCATGTTTTCATTGTTGCATTCTGTGCCAGTGACATTGCAGTCTGGCAACCATGGTATTTTTAGCACCTGGTCTCTTGCTATGGTGTATCTACATGAAATGCCTGCCATCCACAAACCACTTGGGGAAGCATATGTGATGATGAGAGTTGTAGAAATGTTCATGCAGATAGGTGACTTTGAGGCACTTTCATCTCCTTTAGGTGAGATGCTTTTCTTTGGTGGTGGGCAGCAGCATGCCAACTTTGAAGCTCTACACACCCCTCAACCCCAGTCCAGAAACCCTGGAAGTCAATGTCAGTAGGCTTTGGCCACATTGCATCAGCTGCAGGACACATAGTAAGATCAGGAACAACTTACCCAACCAACAAGCACCTTGGCATAATCAGCTTTGAGAACTTTACCACTCTTCCAGGGAACACACCCTAAGCACTGGCAAACAAATTTCAGAGGGTGAGTATTTTTGTGGATTAGCAACTCCCACAAATTGATCATGAAGGACTTGACAGCTGTGTTGTTGTCATATGATGGGACTGGTGAAACAAGAAGCTCATGAAGTGCTGAGACTTGTGTGATCTCCTTCATTGTCATAGACAGTGCCTCAGGGGTACCAGGGACAACCCACTTAAACTCATAGTGAACTGCAGGAATTATGGAGTGTGCAGTGGACTATCCCCCCCAGAGCACCTGGACTGTGATGAAGAGTTTTAGTCCACCATAGCCCTCAACCCAGCACTCCTGAGGTGGAAACCCACCAGATAAGAGGTAATTGGATTGTTGGTCATGTTTTACAGTGCCAGATTAACCATCATGGCTTTTTCAGCATTTTCAGTACTGATTAGTTGCAGAACATGTCAGGTATGGGTGGGGGAAATAGCACAGGGATGACTGAAACACATAGTGTAGTCACATTTAGTCACAACACATGGGCAGCCTGTGTGCCAAAACACCAATGCTCATATAGACCCTGAGACAGGCCAACCTAAATAGATTCACCAGTACACATGGACAGGCCTGAGGGACTAAAGTGAGAGCAACATATGTACAGGCCTGTAAGTGCATTACCACAACATATGGGAGGGCCTGCAGTGGGTAAGGATGTTGAAACATTTAGATGGGCCCATGACCAATTAAGTATACTGAGTTGCTGTAAGACATGGATGGGCCCATCCTGGTAGGTTACCCCCCTGTTGCAACATCAAGGCAGGCCCACCTATCATAACATGGAGAGGGCCACAACATAAGGATGGGCCCATCTATGATTAGAATACAAAGTTGGCAACATATGAATGGGCCTGGGAGTAATATCATTTATGGTGTCACAACATCTAGACAGGCCTGTTCATAATAAGCCATACCCCTGTCACAACATAATGATGGGCCTGTCAGTAATGTCATTTCATAATGTCACAACACATAAATGGGCCTGTCGACAGTAAGATGTACTGCTGTTGAAACATAAAGACAGGCCTGTCACTAGTATCATTTAATAGAGTCACAACATAAGGTCAGGCCTGTCAGTAGTATTATGCAACATATAGACAGGCCCATCCACAGTAAGATGTACCTCTGATGAGACATAAAGATGGGCCTGTCAGTAATCTCATGTATAGCATCACAACATATGGGCAGGCCCAGCCACAGTAAGATGTACCCTGTCAAAACATAAAGACAGGCCTGTCACTAATATCATTTAATAGAGTTGCAACATATGGATGGGCCCTTCAGTAGTATTATTTATATTGTCACAACATATGGGCAGGCCCAGCCCCAGTAAGATGTACCCTGTTGAAACATAAAGATGGGCCCATCACTAATATCATTTAATAGAGTTGCAACATATGGACAGGCCCTTCAGTAATATTATTTAGATTGTCACAACATAAAGATGGGCCTGTCAGTAATCTCATGTGTAGCATCACAACATATGGATGGGCCCTTCAGTAGTATTATTTATATTGTCACAACATATGGGCAGGCCCAGCCCCAGTAAGATGTACCCTGTTGAAATGTAAAGATGGGCCCATCAGTAATGCTGTTTAATAGTGTCACAACATAAGGACAGGCCCTTCAGTAGTATTGTTTCTATTGTTGCAACATATGGATGGGCCTGTCAGTAATATCATCTAATAGTGTCACAACATAAGGACAGGCCCTTCAGTAGTATCATGTATATCATCACAACAAATGGATGGGCCCATCTAGCAAGATGCACCCCTGTCACAACATAAGGACAAGTTTGTGTATGGTATTCTTAGGCAGCAGAAAGGGAGATCCAAGCTATCTACATAAGGATGGTCCATGCAAGGCATTCTCAGGCAGCAGACAGGGAGATCAAAGGGATCTACATAAGGATGGGCCCATCCATGGTATTCTCAGGCAGCAGATAAGGGAAAACAAAAACCAGTGTTACTACATAAGACAGGCTGATCCATCCATCTCAGGATTACAAACCCTTGGCACTGCATAAGACAGGCCTATCCATAATTGGGTTATCCCCCTGTCACAATATAAGATGGGCCCAGGAAGACAAGAAATGAAGAAAGTGGAACCTCTCACACTATAGAGTATCTGAATTTCCCACTATAAATTGTGTTTCATGTTGGATGATTTGCCTATTCAGTTGGAATCTCAGGTGCTGGTCTATGTAGCTGCAAGCCAGGCTCTGCCATTGGATCAGATGGGAAACACACAAAACAAACAGCAATGCTATTCCAGAACAACACATCATATTTTTATCTGAGCTTCTGCTTCATATATGCATTCAGGATTATTGACTTGTACTGGTATTGCCATCATGCCATGGGAATCATTCATAGGCAGGATAAAAAATGTGACATCTGCATGTCTCGACGTCCATCTTTAACCTCTGACTCTTCCACTCTCCAATCACCATCACCACTCTCCAATCACCATCACCACTCTCACTGTCAGACTACTCCATTGTCTTGTCATCAGAAACATGTCATTGTTGTTGTCTCACAAGCTCTTCAAGAAATCACCTGAGCTCAATGCTGCAGCCAACTGCATCCTTCAAATTTACTTCAAGGCTATTGCAGAAAGCAGCAAGCTGGGAAAGGCAGACAAGATTGAAAAGTGGAGAGGTGCCATCAAGGCAATAAATGATGAACTAGTGTGTCATAGCATCATCACATTTTTTTCACTAACTGATGCATTCAGGATGCTGTACATGATCTCATCACTAGGACAGATGAGATTCCAATGACCCACATTGGCATTGACACATTCTTAAAGTGGCATGAAGACCTCAGCTTGATTGAGCACCCATGGCCTGAGTGGAAGACCACCCTATCCCCTTCCAAAACTGATGTCACCAACCACAAGTGGCTCGACATTGTTGAGCGTCAATATGACTACCACCAGTTGGGCCTCCCTATGCCCCACATTGTGCAAACACCAACACCACCTGCTCAAGAGACCAAAATGCCCATGAGCAACAAAGGAAAATGGAAAGTGACCGAGGCAGAGGTGGAGCAAATGATAGTGGATAGCTCACACAGGATGGAGGTGGATGATGAGGGTGAAGATGAGGTGCCAGAGAAGGAGGACAACAAGGAAGAACCAGCATAAGGCAGGCAGAAGCACAAAGCTGCTGTGAAAACAATGTCCCATTGATCCAGATGCTGATCCTGTTCTAGGAAGGCAACAGCAGAAACTGACAATGACAAAGACGTTCCCACTCAAGGCCAATCAACATGCAAGCCTCATCCACCATCAGGCAGACTATATGGTCGCACTGCCATAGCTACCAGAAGGATGCCTTCCCCTGACCCCCATTCCTGCCACTCATGCAACAGATGCAAGGTCTGATGCTACAAGAACCCCAGGAAGTCCTGCTTCCCATGTGACAGTTGCAAAATTTGATGTAGCCATGCCAAAGGTGGGATTGCCACTCCAACTTGACAGAATCCATCATGAGCCAGGGGGAAAAAGCAAGCTCAAAGTCTGTCCCCGATGATGGAGGCCCAAGAATCCCAAAGTCCAAAGGAACGTCCCCCAAAGTGACACATTTCAATGGCTTCCAAAGCCATCAATGCCAGGGTTGGGCCCTCCAACCAGAGAGAGATGATCCCCAAGGGATCTTCACTCAGTATGTTCACAATTTCATGTATTTACACTGACTCAAATTTTATTTAGAGATTCATATTCCTGCATTCAAATGCAGGGATTCCCACCCAATCCCAGCCACTGTATGAGCAGATTCAATTGTCAAGGCTGGCCCATCTGTTGCACAGGAGGTAGAGGGATCTACAGCAGCAGGTATGTTTAATCAATCTACATTTATGCTAATTATCGCAGTTAACCCTTGTATTCAAAGCACCTGCCCATCAACAACAGCAGCACCCATCCAACTTGCAACCACTGCAACTCCCAGCACACCATCACCTGTCTGTGCCCCAATTGCTGAGGTGTCACAAATGTCCAACACAATCAAAGAGCAAATCAATGATTTGGAATGTCAACCCTGCAATGCTGAGGCCCACTGCCAATACTACAAGGATTAAATGTATGATATCCAAATACAACAGGATGAAACCATGCAGATGCTGGACAGGATGGCTTGCAAGCTAGAGGCTCTGTGTATTCAGGTATATGGATGAGCATTGGGTGACAATCTCATCAATCTCTTAGGGCCTCTGGCAGATGAGACAAGGGCAGATAGGACAGCAGGATGAATGAGGCCATCTATCATTTTACTCCTCCACAGTACATACAATGTCATTTTGTATTTCCATTTTAATTGACCACTTGTGCCGCATCACATATTCAACCTTTATTTAAGAGTGAGAAAAAGACAATAATGGCTAGACAGCCAACAGAATTGCAAAGGATAATCTCATTCTACTAAAACAACTGCTAAATGTATCCCAATAGGTGGAAGCTTAGCGAATGCATGGCTTTTTGACATAGAATAGTTGACTTGAAACTTAAAAAATGAGATAGTGGGATGGTCTCAGTCTGCTAATATGGCCACTGATGAATCTGAATAGACAGACACCTGGCAAATGAGCAGGCTATGCTATTTACAGTGTTCACTTGAGAGTTACAAAACAAGATAACAGCTAATAATAGGATTGCACAGGATGGAGGTGGATGATGAGGGTGAAGATGAGGTGCCAGAGAAGGAGGATGACAAGGAAGAACCAGAATGAGGCAGGCAGAAGTGCAAAACTGCCATGAAAATGATGTCCCATTGATCCAGACATTGATCCCACTCTAGGAAGGTAACAGCAGAAACTGATGATGATGATGATGAAGATGTTCCTGCTCAAGGCCAATTGAAACACAAGCCTCATCCACTGTTGGATGGACTATATGGTCACACTGCCATAGCTGCCAGAAGGACACCTTCCCCCAACCCCCATTCCTGTGAGGCATGCTGCAGACACAAGGTCTGATGCTACAAGAACCCTGGGAAGTCCTGCTTCCCATGCAACAGTCACAAAATTTGATGTAGCCATGCCAAAGGCAGGATTGCTGCTCCAACTCAACAGAATCCATCATGAGCCAGGGGAAAAAAGCAAGCTCGAAGTCTGTCCCCAATGATGGAGGCCCAAGAATCCCAAAGCCCAAAGGAACATCCCCAAAAGCGACACATTTTGATGGCTTCCAAAGCCATCAACACTGGGGTTGGGCCCTCCAACCAGGGAGAGACAATCCCTGAGGGATCATCACTCAGTATGTTCACAATTTCATGTATTTACACTGACTCAAATGTTATTTAGATATTCATATTCCTGCATTCAAATGCAGGGCTGAAGCAGCAGTTGTTGGATAAAATCCATCAGTACACAGATGCAGAGTGGTAGGTGCTAGAAAGTGTCCCACAAGCCACACCTATGCTGTGTATACCAGAGAAGAATGGCAAACTATGAACAGTCATTGACTGTTGTAAAAGACATGAAAATACAATAAGGGATGTAACTCCCTTCCCTGATCAGGACCAGATCAGGATGGATATTGTGAGAGCAAAGTATCACTCAAAGATTGACTTGTTAAATGTGTACAAACAAGTACATGTCAAGCCTGAAGACATCTGGAAGACAGCCTTCTCAACAATTTATGGCACTTTTATAAGCCAAGTCATGCAGCAGGGGTATTGTAATTTCCCTGTGACATTTCAATACCTTATGACTGTGATCTTTAGAGATCACATAGGATGTTTCATATACATCTATCTTGACAATATATTCATCTACAGCAATACACTGGAGGAGCACAAGCAGCACCTCCAGATAGTGTTTGAAACTCTATGTCAGGCTGACTTCTTTCTCAAAAGGGAGAAGTGCAACTTATACACTGAGAAACTCGACTGCCTTGGGCACATAATCAATGCCAAGGGCATGCATGCAGATAGAGACAAGATGTCTTGAATTAGGAACTGGAGAGTACCTAAGTTGCTCAACAAGGTTCAATGGTTTGTTGGTCTTGTAGAATACCTGGCACAATGTATGCCAGATATATTGGCATACATGACACCATTAACTGGGATACAAAGGAATGGACATCCATTCCTGTGGAGGGAAATCCATGACCAATGCTTCCAGATGATTAAGGACCTGGCTTGCAAGTACGCAGCACTGTGGCCAATAGATCCAGGGAGGGAAGAGCCAATATGGCTCATCTGCAATGCATCACTCTATGGAGTAGGTGCACTGTATGGGCAAGGACCTGAATGGAAGACCTGCTGACCAGCAGCTTTCATGTCAAAAAAGCTGAGTGATGCTCAACAAAACTATAGGACCCTTGAGCAAGAGACCTCACAATAATCAAAGCTTTACTGAAATGGGAGGATAAACTCCTCAGGTTTAAGTTCATGATAGTGACAAACCATGAGGCCCTGGGACACCTCAAAACCCAATGAAAACTGTCAAGCTGACAGGTCTGGTGGATAGATTATATGTTGTGCTTTGATGCGAACATAGTATATGCCAAAGGCTCAGAGAACCGAGTGGTGGATTGCCTATCCTGTTACTATGAGGAGGAAGGAGGAGACAACATCTCCAACAAGAACAATGAGTGGGTGAATGCCAACATATGCCTGGACCCAGAGGGAGATGATCTCCCTCAGGACAGATGGCAAGAGCTGAGACTATTAGCAATGGAAGAGCAGGAAGGAACTCTTCATAAGAGTAACTGGCTGAAGGGAAAACAGGAGAACCACATCCTGGAGGCTCAGGAGATGGCCTTGGCTGCAGAAAGGAATGATGAGGAAACCCCTCTATCAATTGTGGAGGAAGATCCATTGATATTCGAATCCACTGAGGCCTCACGAACCTTGCTAATAGCCTATGGAGATGTGCCAGAATTCCTGGACACCATCCATAAGGGATACAAGAATGAGCCTACACTTGTGAAGATACTAGCACAACTGTCACATCACCCTCAATTTGAGGAGAGAGACAGTTTGCTTTACATGGTGGAGAGGAAGTGTTGTGCCTTCCTCGTGCAAAGTACAAAAACAACAACATTATTGCATGGGTTGTAGACCAGGTGCACAGGATGCTGGGACATTTCAGATCCCAGAGAACAGTGGACTATATCCACAGGTGGTACTGGTGGCCAAAGCTCAGTCAAGAAGTGGACAGGTTCTGCAGGACCTGCCCCATATGTCAGGCAATGAAGGCTGACAATCAGCAGCCTCCAGGACTACTGCACAGTCTACCTGTGCCAAGATGATCATGGGGGTCAATAGCAATGGACTTTGTGGGACCATTCCCACCGAGTGAAGGGTATGACTACCTGTGGGTAGTCCTATGCTGTCTGATGTCCATGATACACCTGATACTGGTGAAGATGACAGTGCAAGCTTTGGAACTTGCATGGATATTCATAAAAGAAGTAGCCCACTTGCATGGGCTACCAGAGACAATCATCTCAAACAGAGACACAAAATTTATGACAACGTTCTGGCATGAGATGCACAGAATGCTAGGAGCAAAGCTCCTAATGTCACCTGCATTTCACCCACAGATGGACAGCACATCTGAATGAGCCATATGCAATGTAGCACAGATGCTACAGTCAATGGTCTGTCCAGACCAGAGGGACAGGGTGTTGAAGCTGCCAATGGTCAAGTTTGCAATAAACTCAAGCATCAACAGCTCTATGGGGTTTGCCCCATTTGAACTGAACCACAGACATATGCCCATAATGATGCAATGCATCAAGAAAGGGATGACTATGTCATCACCAGGAGTAAGGACATTCATCTGACAAGCACTAGAAAATTTAGAGATGGCACATGATGCCATAATTGAGAGTAGGATAGTGCAGATGTATGTCAGAGTCATACAACACCCCTGACTTCCTTTTAGGGTAGAGTAGGAGTGGGTTGGGCTGTGGAGTACAGCAGTCAAAGTCTGAAGTGAATCTGACCACAGGGTGGCAAGATATTCAATGAACAGTGAGCAGAGGGGCATGGAGGAAAGTTTCAGAGGCAGAGTTTGGAGTCTGAGGTCAGAGGTTGGATGAGAGGGTGTCAGGTTCAGCTAGTGTGCTGCCCCCTTGCATGAGCTCAGCCCTTGTATTTCAGAGGTGGAGTGGACTCAGAGGGAGTGGAGACAGAACTCTGGAGGGAACTGAGAGGGAGTCAAAGGTGGGGACTTTATTCAATATTTGTACTGATTACATTGGAGTACTATGTGGCCTTATATACAACATATGTCAAGGGCAGTGCAGTGTAAAATGCAAACCAATAAGCATATAACAGGTTAGCAGTCCCTCTGACACAAGGAATAGAGGGTAGGGATGACAGGGACCTTAACTGAGACAAGGAAACTACTACAACAAGGGAGAGAGGGTAAATACCAAAGGAGTGGAAGAATAGAGAAAAAACTGACACAAGGGTGGACCCCTATCTGGGATGCAGGGCTGCAAGTCCAACATGCCAACAAGCTGACCAAGGTCTTGGAGGAGGCGCAGGTGGAGGTCTGGCCTTCATGTGACTGGCCTGAGAGTGGAGGTGGGTGGAATTGGTCAGAGTATGGACAGGGGACCTTAGAGAGGTGTTGGGAGGGTCAGAGGAGCATGGGAATGTGTCAGAAGAGGGCAGAGAAGCACAGGAACATGTTGGAAGAGGGTGGAGTAGGTGTTAGGGGCTTATGTTGGTGTCATGGTCATGACAACATACCATGCCAATAAGAAACAAGCAGAAGGAACTCAGCTTTGAGTTGGAGACTTGGTGTATCTCTCCACAAAGAACCTGACCATGCCCAAAGGACAAGCTTGTAAGCTCATACCAAGATTCATTGGGCTGATGAAGGTTCTGTGCTGTGATGGTGTGAATGACACATATATGCTCAAGCTACCAGAGAAACTAAACACAAGATGCATACACCCAATGTTTCACATTGGGCTTCTGTGCAAGTACAAGCCAAATGACAACTTACTGTTTCCAAGATGTGATGCACATGCCTTCTACAATGTCAGTATGACTGATGATGATGAATGGATAGTGGATGAGGTACTCACCCACTGGTGGTCTGATAACAAGGTAGAAGTCCTTGTCAAGTGGAATCTGGGAGACTGCACATGGGAACCAACATCCCACTGCAAGAAGCTTGAGGCCCTAGACAGGTACCTCAAACTTCAAGGCATATGGAATGTACACCAGCTGCCTTGCAAGGCACCAGATACACACAAATGCATAGTAGCCACTTAGTGGCTACAAGTAGTTGTGTACTACTAATGGAACCAAACAGACTCAGAGAAAAAACAAAGTCAAATAAAAATAATAATAAAATAAAATAACATAAAAAAGATAAAGATCAAAAAAGCCTAAAAATAACTGAACACCACATTCTGTCCAAGGTAGATAGTACAGTGAGGGACAAAAGTGTTGCAATGTCTGTGAGGTGTGATTTGCTGCCAATGTAGCTCAGGCTATTCTGCACAGATACTCATGATACCTATGCCATTGGAAAGGGGTGACTCTAAGCTTTCCAGAGCACTAAGGTTCAGTCCAAACAAAGCATTACATGCTGAGATACACCCTATTCTTTCTGAAAAGTGCATTGCAATGCTTTTGTCCCTGACTGGTGAAATAGTGAAAAGTGACCTTTTGATGGGATTGAGGGCATGAAGGATGGGAAAATATGATTACATAATAGACCACATGATCTTAGAGATGATTTGTCAGCATGTAAATAATGACAATGACAAACATTGGACTTGTACCATTGACCCTCCTTCTTTTACTGCAACTCATGAAATCATCTCTCTAGCTCAAATGGTCATTTTGTCAAGGAATTCTTATCAAATACTGGTGGACACCACAGTGCCATCAGTATAACATGCTCTCAGAACCATCAGTCCCTTAAAAACCTGCTGTCAGTCATTCCCTGGACTGTTTCCCCCCACATGCCTGATGTGTTCTGGGACTAATCAGTACTTGGAAGGCTGAGAATGTTTTGGAGGTCAATCTGGCACTTCAGAACATGATGGATAAACCAGTCCCCTCTCAACCAATGCATTTCTGGCACAGGGACAGTGGTATGGAAGTTGGGGTGAGACAAACCCTCCTTGTGCTCTGGGCACCATAAGAGGGTTCACTAGACCTTGCTCTGATTTGAACTGTAGATGACTGGGGAAGGATTATTTGGTCATATGTCACCAAAGGCAATATGCAGGGCCAGATGGAAGCACAGGAGTCAGCTCCATGGCAGTTCAGTAGCATATCCTTCTGATGACACCCAGGGGTAAAGAGGATTTTGTCTTGCCCCAACTTCCATACCACTGTCCCTGTGCCAGAAATACATTGGTTGAGAGGGGACTGGTTTATCCATCATGTTCTGAAGTGCCAGATTGACCTCCAAAACATTCTCAGCCTTCCAAGTACTGATTAGTCCCAGAACACATCAGGCATGTGGGGGGAAACAGTCCAGGGAATGACTGACAGCAGGTTTTTAAGGGACTGATGGTTCTGAGAGCATGTTATACTGATGGCACTGTGGTGTCCACCAGTATTTGATAAGAATTCCTTGACAAAATGACCATTTGAGCTAGAGAGATGATTTCATGAGTTGCAGTAAAAGAAGGAGGGTCAATGGTACAAGTCCAATGTTTGTCATTGTCATTATTTACATGCTGACAAATCATCTCTAAGATCATGTGGTCTATTATGTAATCATATTTTCCCATCCTTCATGCCCTCAATCCCATCAAAAGGTCACTTTTCACTATTTCACCAGTCAGGGACAAAAGCATTGCAATGCACTTTTCAGAAAGAATAGGGTGTATCTCAGCATGTAATGCTTTGTTTGGACTGAACACTAGTGCTCTGGAAAGCTTAGAGTCACCCCTTTCCAATGGCATAGGTATCATGAGTATCTGTGCAGAATAGCCTGAGCTACATTGGCAGAAAATCACACCTCACAGACATTGCAACACTTTTGTCCCTCACTGTATAACATTGCCACCCACTGATCACTCCTTGTTCACATGCTTTTTTTTTCTATGTTGAGTATTACTTAAGTTTTTAATTATGCCTCATGCCTTCCATTTTCCTCTTCTGTTTTCCTCACATGTACCACTACCACCTTGTAGCACCACCTCTGTACAACACCACCAAGAATGTCTTCCTGCAATAACCATCACAGCACCCAGAGCTCATGCTCCCCCCTGCCATCCCCATGCCATTCTCACAGGGAGTCAGCCATGTGCAATCATGATGAACTCTCTGCATGTTGAGGTGCATGACCTGATGGCAAGGCTCCTCACTCACCATCCCCCACTGCTCAGTGCAGCATGCATATGGTCAGCAGTGGCCAGAAGCATGCTCACTCCCCATCCATTGCATCATCATGCACCTTGTCTCAAGAGTGTGATGGTCATCACAACAAACACCCTCAAGGACCCTTCTGGGTGTGCCACCCACAACTGCCATTTATCCATCATCATGATCCCAGTTGCATGACATGCAATGCTTATGCATTGCATGTCTCCCATGGCATGGCCCTCTCCAAAGCAGGCCTCACTCCTGCAATATTCAACCTTGCAGACAAAGCTGCATGCATTGTTGCATTGCATACCTTGAGGATGACCTCAACAACCATGATAATGAGATTTGTCACCTGCAAGACAAGATTGACAAACTCCATTGTACATGCCCAGCTCCCACATCAGTTGAGCAGGAGGCATGCAATTTCAAACCATGGGTTGTGTCCCTTGGTGGTCCTGACCACCACATCCTCAACCAGCCTGGGGCTGGTCCCTTGATGTCCCAGACAACCCTCCCTGCTGCAATGTTTGTTTCAGGGGGGAGGTGCAGGCAAAGCCTGCTAGTTCTCATGTTTCAAGGGAGCAACCCTTGTTGCAGCACAGATGGCCTCACCATCCTCCTACAGAGGATGTGATGATGACCAACCATGCTGTCAGCTTCCCAGACATCCCTAGTGATGTCCAAATCACTCTGGATGAGGGTGCACCCTCCATTCCCACAACAGGGAACAATGTTCCCTGAGTTCAATGGGACAGAATGGCCCCATTGTGTGCTTAGTGTAGGCAAAGGCTCACACAGTAAGAATAAAATCCTCTTCATGAGGATCAACAACAATCTCTATGCCTATGAGGGCAAAATGATTGACAGTGTAAAGTGCAACCTCAGGCTGCATGTTGTCCCACTGGTCCTGGTGGGCAAGAGACCATATTGCTGGGCCATATGGTTTGAAGGAGGCATCCTGGGGCCTGTTTCCCTCTTCAACACCACAGATGATATCCACAAGCTCTATGCAAGAGCATTACAGGAGCCAGAGGATAAGGCTCCCTGCATCTGAAAGGCACAGGACCTCATAACTTACCTCAACTTGTGGAAAAGATGCAAGTTGGGGTTGAATGAGGTCATCAACCTTGCATTGAGTGAATGGAAGCCCCCTGCATGGTCTTCCAAGAAATCTCATGAGGGGAGAGAGGCACTCAAAGAAAAGGGGATGGCAGCCCAACCCCAAGGGGAGGAGGGACAAGCATCCATTGTGGGGATACCCCCACCTATGTCTGGCCCCTCTGGAGGTGCTCCAGTGCTGCAGGAGTGGATAGCAGATGCTCCTTTGGGCTCAACTCCAGTGCCCAATGTAGGTTCAACCCCTACCCCTGTGCTCATCAACTGCATGAGACTCAACAGGTCTCTGAACAAAGGCCCATGCCAAGCTTCCAAGCTCAGTCCTCCACAAGGACACAACCTCCTTGCAAGGAAAAAGGGGCCAAGCCCTCAGGTGGGAAGTCTAGGGGCATTCCCAAGCTACCACCAAATGCCCCTCCCCTCAACAGCTCTGTCAAAGCTTGGAGGGAGTTCATCAACAAAGAACAGAGGCACCATCACTGGGGTGAAGATGGTGAGTCCATACTCATGGCCATGCTCCCAGGGGTACTGGGGACATCTAGCAGGCCAGATGACTCCAACACAGAGACCAATCCTCTGTCTCTGCACACTATCCAAGGGTTCCTCCTCTATGAGCACCTGGTACCAGTTCCCCAGAGCCATAGGGCTTGAAATTTCTGGATGCATGAGTTGACTTGCCTACTCACAGTAAGGGGATGATATTGGTCCCTCCTTGACTGGGCAGAAGTCAGCCCAGTTGAAGGTGCATCACATCCCTGGGATGGTGAGTTCACTGCCTCAGTCAATAGGGCCTCAATCACAGCATATCTCACTGCTAATGGGGTCAGTGCATATGATGCTGATGACATGCTACAATGGGCTCGACAAGCCAGTCAAGAGTATGTCAACAGCATCATTGCAAATGGAGGGGAGAATAACCCTCAGGTTATGGCAAAAATTGAGCCCCTGAGGGAGGCTCTCACCAAACCTTGCCCCCCAAGCGATGTCAGATCAAGGGAGTGGTATGAGCATCAGGCTCAAGCCATTGGTTATGGGCTGATGATCAGCAGATCATCTCCACATTTGCCTCTGCAGCATTTATCTAAAACCTTCCCCACTGTCCTTGTGGGGGAGCATCCACTGTCAGGGGAAACCCCCCTGCTAAAGACTCTGAGCCTGAGGAGGGTGAAATGACTGACAACCTGTTCAAGGATGAGGATAGGTCACAAATGTGAGGGAGTGTTCCCTCTGGAGACTCAACTCCCTGATTAAAGGATTGGGTTCAACACCCCCTCTCTGCATTTGGACTTTGAGGCCTAACCCTCAAAGTATTAGTTTGTGAAGCCTAACCTTTGTGCAATTGTCTTTTTTCTTTTCTCCTCATCTCTTTCTTTTCCCATTATTTCTTTGCTTTCTGAGCCTGGGTCAGCTCTGCATGGGAGGGTGTTAGGGGTTATGCCCCAAAAATAGGAGCTACTTAGTATGTGTATGCGATACCTCAGTATTGCATACCTCCTCATATATAAATGTTGTCTCGAAAATTTTAGATAGATATCTTTTTTTGTCTCCACATCTTACTGTGCAAATACCATATGGTACATTTTGTGTGCATGAGCTTGAGACATCCCAACTACAACTTTACATATTCTGACTGGAGTGCTATGAAGTATGTACATGGGATAAATATGTGAGGCTGGTCCAGGGTAATGAACATAGAGCTGGACTTGTTGGTAAGAGAGGATTAGCAAGGTAGGACAGCCACAGAGGCTGTGCTGAGACTAATAGTCTAAGTCCAGGTAACTGGCATAACCAGGGTTGGACACAGGATTTGTACAGTAAGCAAAAGTCAGATGAAAGGACTAGACTAAACATAGCACAAGCAATGGAAAACAGACTGGAGCTATGTCTGGGTGACCTAGACATGGACCTGGGAGGACCAGGGTGGAGCAGCACAAGGCTGGGAGGCCAGAGTGACCAGAGATAGAGGTAAAAGACCAGACTTGAGTTATCTAGGCTGGAGTTGGGTTATCTAGGGCTGGAGTTGGGTTTTCTAGGCCAGACTAGGACCAGACTTGACCAGAGATAGGGGCTAGGGGTCTGGACTGAACCAGGATTGAGTCTGAGAGTCATGGATATGACAAGGCCCAGGTCTGTAAACTCTTTGTGACTGCCAATCATACCAGACTGGAGCCCCAGTCACATGCATAGGTCTCCTTTGGCTCTTGGTAGGTCTTGCAGTAAGGTGGGGTTTTCTGCTCCTTACACTATGCATCATCATGCAGACCACCTGGAAGCACATAGTGTTGGAGATATGTTCTCCCCTGTCTTCTCACTTCTTTTGGTGCGATGTTTGGCTGCTTACATAAGCCATTAGAGTGCACTTAGCATGAAAAATTTGCAGGTGGCAATGCCATGGGAACTGCCTTAAAAGGAAATACTGCCCTGAGGTGGGGGGGCAGGGAAGGTGGTCAAGCATTTGGGTGGGTCCTGCTGGGCATCACACCATTGTGGCTCAGGTGGGATGGCTCAAGAGGGTGCTGAGGAACTCTGTTCATGTCCTACATATGTTTATCTATGCTCTTAGCTAACAAAAAGTGGGAAATTTGCTCTGGGAACAGGTTGTAAAGTGCAAAATTCATTGTAAAGTGTGCTAAGTCACTGAGCACCAGGAAATTTGCAGCCAGATAAGCAAATTTTCCCAGGTGAGAGGGTGGCCCATGCCAATTTTTTTGCAACTGCACATTTGCATGCATGCAGCCAAGCCCCAAGCACAAATGCCATGCAAAGGTCACAGTCATGTGACTGCTTCCCACACCCAAACACCACTCATCTAGCAAATTTGGGTGGGTCTCTTTGCAGAATACCCATTTATTTCATGCATGGTTACACAGCCTATGTGCAGTGTCTTTCAGTAGCATTGAATTGAGTGCTGACAAACAGGCAAGGGTTGTGCACAACCCATCAGAGAGTTGGGGAATGATGGAATCACAGTCACAACCAGTCAGTGACAGGTTTAAACAGGTTTAAACCATTTTTTCACTTCCTGATGCCTGCAAGTCACCTGACCCTCACTTTCTTACATGTGCACCCTTCACTTAGTCAGCAGGCTACCCATGCATTTGCAGTGGCTGTGGGCCCAGCCACCTGCAAATTTTCCAGAATAAACATACTTACTGCACAGTCATTACACTGTTCCCTCAGTAGATTGTTCACTACTGAGGGTAAGATTACCATTCTTTAGCAGTATTCTACTTACTGATTTCCTGTAGTTGCCTACAGTACCCTTTCTTCTATATGTAGTTGGGCATGTGCTTGAAAATCATGCACAGTGGCATGCACCACTTGTATGTCAATGATGTGGGTGCCAGTGACAATGGCATGATTGCTATGAGTTTTTATGCTGAGAGTATGCATTCAGGACATCACAATGTGGTACTGAATAATGATCTGTGGCATGCAATGTGCATTGATGCTCTTCAGGTTCATGAGTGTTCTGTTACATGTCCCTCACTACTATATGTATTTCAACAGCCAAGAATGGCATTGTTTCCACCTGACATTCCATACTGAAAGGAGATGTATAATTTCTCTCTTTCTGCCTGACTTTCCACACTGAAAGGACATTTTCATTTCATCACTCTTTCTGCCTGGCTTTCAGTACTGAAAGGACATGTATATTTTCTGTATATTTTGCAACCAGCTGCATCACGAGTCTCTGCCCCATGTGTCCAGGAGTGCCTGGAGGGCTAATATATAATTAATGCAAGCCTGGTGGAAATAGAATCTCCCCTAAAAAGTGGTGCCTAAGATGGCAGAGCCACCGAGGCCCACAGAAGAGTTTAACAAGGACCTGGACCCCACTATTCACTGTCTGCCTGTCAAGTTCCTTGTGCTGACACTCCATGATGGTTCATCCATGTTATGCAGAGACAAATGAACTTGTCGCAACTGGTCATCAGAGAAGAAACCTAGGTGATGTCTCGCAACATTGGAGGGACATCCTGAATACACCCGGCACTCTCACACCGAATGGCATGCTATCGGCTCGGTCACTTTTCTTGATAGGTGGAGCGAGCGAGCGTACGAGTTGAAAGCACATCAAGCAATGAAACTACATTGACCATTGACACCCGCACGACACGAGTACGCACAGCTTAATGTACAGCTCAACTCACATAACAGTGACGAAGAGTTCAGCTAGCACGAATGCTACACTTGCCCTTCATTAGAGAGCTGTTCAGCACGTCGTCGCACTGACCATTCCCTAGCTCTTTCTCTCCTAGCCTTCTGCCGATCTGCCTCGTCGGAGTCTGTACTACCAAATTCGTGAACCCCCGATTTCGAAACGTTCACCCGTGCTTCGTCTTCCGCTACCTCACCTTCGCTGGGGTCATCTCCGCTCTCTCCGCTCTCTCCGTATCCGGCTACTAGTCCTTGCAGCGACGAACTTCCGGAGGGCTTGTCTGCTATCTTAGATTCATCCGTGTCTCGTCGTTCTTGTCTTGCAAGTTCCTTTGCGACCTTCCATGCTCTCGACCAACGCCCTCGCAGGAATGCGAACCTTTTGTCTGCACCATGGTTCGCCAGAATGCGCATCTCTAGTTGCGCAGGGTTGGGTGACGACACGACGTGCCCCGCCGTTCGACGGAGGAGTTCTTTCTGAGCTTCGTCCGGCTGTAATATAACCATATGTTCATGAATCGAAGTGGTTTTTAAATACCAAAGGGCAGAGTAGGGAAATTATCGTCGCAGGACACACACCCACCTCTTCGTCACTTCCGCCCCAAACGTCCAAGTCTTCACCCATTGTTTCTCCTCTCGCGCGATCGCGGGCCAAAATGGCTCGAATACGCTCCTCCCTAGCATGGTCGATAAGTTTCCTGCGTTTATCACGACGATAATCCTCTGCCTCTTCCGGAGAAAAGAAGAACGTGTCTTCTGTGTCTGAAGGCAGGTCCGACCACCCACTTGGCGAGAGGGGCCGGCGGGCAGTAGCAGCAGCATGTGATGGTCCAGGGTGGTTATGCGTGGGTAGCACATCGAGTAGTAGTCGAACGTCGTACCTGTTGAGAAGAAGTTTAGGATGGGAACACACGACGGGAGAACATCACAAATTGCGACGAACACGCAGTAAGCGCCGTTCGCGCAAACGTGTTCGCAAAGTATCAAGAAAAGAACTCAAGCCTATCACATTCATATCACAAAGCAAGCTATCACCGCCGGGACATTGGCCCTCCGACTGGCAGTATGCCCGTCGATCGGACAACTGGACACGCGGGAAGATCTTGAGGGCGAGAAAGACGTACCTGTCTACCAGCAGATGTGAAGGTCTTGGCTTTCGAGGTGCTTTGGCATTACTACCTTCTCCGTCATCGTCATCATCTTCGAAGACAAGGGTATGCTGCGGCTCTAAGGGGATAAGCCCACTACCAGCACCGGTTTTATCAACGCCGTCAGGAAGTGCTTCGGGACACTCGAGTGCAAGGGCGGCTGCGACTGCCCGAGGGCCGCTAACGATGTCTGCTTCATGGGCGACTATGTACAAAGACGGATCGAAGTCAGACGCGAAGGCGGTGTCGTTGATGGATGTCGAGTGGGTATGAAGTTTATCTGTTCCTTGGTCATCAGTTCTCCGGTGCTTGCGCTTGTGCATCGTCGTTGCAACCTGACTTATTATTGTAGCTAGCAACTCAAGGACATCGACGTTGCTGTCTGAGCGAATCGGAGGATGCCCGGTTCTCACGCATCAACAGGCGACTTTCACCGGGAACGTCAACAAAAGCCTCGCGGCACCGCGCATAACTCGACACAGCATCCCTGACGGTGCAACTTGGCTTTCCGTCTCGAATCCAACGGATTCGATCCCGATCCAGGCGTATCGCGTTTAACATTCTATGCGTCCCTAGCCCAACTATGACAAGTGAACACGCTCTGTACAACGACGACACGATCGTTATCCCCGTAGCGGTACGCACAGCGCTATCAAATCCACCAGACAGTTAAATTTTTATACCAGCCGAAATCCATGGCGAGGTGTGTTGTGGGTCTACTTGTATTGATGATCGCTGAAAGACGTGCCACGTCCAGCTTCGTATGGAGGGCGAGACCACATTGTCGTCCGTGGTTATGCATAGCCGTTCACTTGCTGCAAGAGCGAGGTTGACGGAAAATCGTAATAAGGTCCATCGTTTTGAGTTGATGGCTTCTACCAATTGAAAACCGACTACATCCCCCCTTTTGCGCTTCACATGTGCTCATCGCAGTCGCGCGTGAGGTACGTGGTCAATGGTTGGCACCCTTGACGGCAGGCCATACGGTATACAGTTAACTTCGCCTGATGCTGTATCCTGTTCCCAGATTTGCTTCAGGTTTGGTTGTTATGAGCAACTGGTCGTTTCAGGAGGTCCTACGCTAACAGAGTGCAAGACTTAGTCGCTGTGAGATCTATTCATAGGATTGACGGCTGGATTACCTGTTCCTGTACACCGATTACCTCGAGGCGACCGGACTTTGCCAACGGTGAGGCTGCGCTCAAGTACACTTCAAACTGACCACGGGCTGGCCGCAGCAGAAGCAACACAACTTCTCTGCGCTGTGCCCTTGTTTTCATCGCTCTTCACCTAATCTACTGATTCTTCCTATGTCATATGCACAACCTACCCCCTGCGCCGATCACCTCGTTCACCCCAGAGCTCACGGAACGACTTCGCGAATAGATGTCGGACGCACTGTCGTACCTCGTGAAGACTAACTTTGCTACTACCTACTCCAAGGAATCGGCCGTTCTACCGCAGTTTTGGGCCGCGCTGCCTCTTGCCGATGGCAACCAGATAGACAATTTGGATTTCTCTACGACGGAGTTATTCGAGGTCTATCACGATAACGTAGGTTCGAGCATCTACGAGGACTATCTTCCAGTTATCTCGCGTTTCTTCGAGCACCCATGCAATAGAATAGTGGTGGAGAACCTTATGGCATCTGGCCTACCGTCTTTATTGCCCACTCCCCGTGAGGTTGAAGGGAAATGGGGATAAGCCATTAGTAAATTGTTGCTATCTATTTGAACTCGTCGCTTTTACCAATTATTTAATACCCGACCACATCACCCATCTTGCGCCTCACGCCTCACATACGCCGGAGATCAGCTAGACCATGATAAGAGCCATAGAAGGTTCCGCAGTCTCTCGCGAGGTACGTGATGGATTGATCCACGGTTGGCATTCTTGACGAGGGGCCGTATGGTACACAGTTAACTTCGTATGATGCTGTATCCTGCTTCTCAGATTTGCCTCACGCTCGGTTGTTCTGAGAAACTTGCCGTTTCACAAAGCCTTACACTAGCAGAGTGCAAGACTTGGTCGGTGTGAGATCTACACATAGGATTGTCCCGTTTTGACGACCGGATCACCCGTTTCTGTACACTGGCCAGCCATGAGATCGTCGCCCGACATCTACGGATTCAAGACCATGCAGAGGAATACGGGTGCATAGTTACCAGGCTTGCAGCGACAGCCCATCCTGGTACTTTAGAGGGGAACTATAACTCGATCCGCTCCATCCGTGCTCTATGTCAAACGTCTGTGCGATGTGCAGTGTTTTAGGATTTAATCAGGTCCTCAATGCGACATGTCTACATCATTCAATTTAGCCCTTCGACCGGGCACAGCAGAATGGTCAATATTCGTTGTTTATGGATATCCAGTCTATCCGATCCAAGTTGCACAGCAATAGTCTCACCACCACGTTCTGGTCCGACGTTAGCTTCTCTACCGATCACCTCGAGTCGACCGGACTTTGAAACGATGGGGCTGCGTACAAGTACACTATAAAATGACCACTGGCGGCCCATAGCAGAAGTAACTCAACCCCTCTGCGCCCGTTCTTATTTTCATCGCCGGTTACTTACTTTACGGATTCTACCTACCATATGGACGGCCTACCTCCCGCACCGATTACCTCGCTTACCCCAGAGCTCGCAGAGAGGCTTCGCGAACAAACGCTGGACGTACTGTCATACCTCGTGAAGACCAACTCTACAACTACCTACTTTAAGGAATCCGCAGTTCTACCGCGGTTCCGGGCTGCACTGCATCTCACCGATGGCAGCCAAGTAGACGCTCTGGATTTATCTGCGACAGAGTTGTTCGAGGTCTATCATAATAACGTAGGACTGAGCGTTTACGAGGATTACCTCCCCGTTATTTCGCGCTTCTTCGAGCACCCATGCAACAAGTCGTCGGTAGAGAACCTTATGGCGCCTGGTCTTCCCGTCTTTATTGCCCACTCCTCGGGTACCTCTGGGGGTGCAGCAAAATACTTCCCGAAATACCACCACCCAGAGCACATGTCGAAGGCGATGGCTGAGACAATCAGACGTGCTAGCCCACCTAGCAGGAACGGGGAAGGCAAGAACTGTATCACGTTCTCCCTTGCATACCGTCAGATCATAACACCTGTGGATGAGGTTGGAAACATAGCCAAACAGATTGCTGTATGCTTGCTCTCGAGTGGACTGGGCCGTAAGGAAAGCAACATGGTAGGTTGCACTAGGAAAAAGCATCCCTTCCAACTGAACTCACAATACTGTATACCTGTTAACAGCCCGTGGAGAGAGACGCCTTCTCTTCCACTCTAAGGGGTCAGCATAATTTCTTCTCCTGCACAATGACCCAGTAACCCTCTCTGTAGTTCCTAATTGCTCGTCGCCAATTGCTGTTTCCTTTATCTCCGACTATGAATCATTCCTCTTCATGCATGCTCTCTTTGCATTGGTGGAACCCAACCTCGAGACTATCAACCCCATATTCACCACCGGATTCCGGGACTTATGTCGCACGATTGAGGATCATTGGGAGGATCTCATTCACTGCATCGAAACGGGCGTGATACCGGATATAAATGGGATCGAAGCTGTGAAGGATAATCTTCAGGTGTGTCCCTCTTGACGGTGGCATCGTCATACAGACGCCGATTCTGTGCTCCACAGCATTTCCTTCAGCCGAGCCCGGATCGCGCCGAGGAGTTGCGCAGAATCGGCAAAGCAACTGAGACTCCAGGGTGGTTTAGGCGGATTTGGCCACAGTTACGTGCCATCCTGGCAAATGCCAGTGGTCCGTTCGCCACCCTCATCCCAGAGGTATAACTTTCCGTCCCATGATGTGACGCGTCCTGAACACATTCGACTTAGATCCGGCATTACACTGGTCCTGATGTGTCTATTCAATCTGTGGCCATTGTTAGTAGCGAAGCGTTTTTGGCCGTTGCGTATGATCCAAGGGATCTCAACCTGTACAAAGTTATCGGTTCCGATGACGTCATCGAGTTCCTACCTGTAGACGAACCAGAGGAATCCAAATATCTCGCTCAATCGGCTAGTTCCAATTTATCTTGCCTGTCCGTCAAGAAACATTGACTCCCTTTTGTATTAGTGGAACGTCAAATCCGGAAGGAAATACGAAGTCATTCTAACAACGAGAGATGGATTCTGGCGGTATCGCCTTGGAGATGTCGTTGAGATCGCGGGATTCGATCCCCGCGATGGACAACCCCTTATCAGGTACATTGAGGTACGCTTCATTTTTTCAAGTCAATTTATTGTATCTGACTGCTCGTTGCAGCGGAGAAAGTAAGTGTTCGGGCATCTATGAATATGCACATTAAGGACGGATATGTTATCTTAGCATGCACATCCGTCTTGCAAACGAAGTGACAACAGAAATGCAATTGCGGAATGTGGTTGATGCCACGTCCGACCTGTTTGGAAGAATTTCTGAGTTCTGCGTTTCCCCTGACTATCGTCAGGCTGCTGCTCGGTACACATTCTTTGTGGAATTACAAGGCGATCCTGGTAAGTTTCTCCATATTCTGTTGGGTGACACACCCAGGTTCGAGTGCAGCGACCTGATACATCAAAATTTCACTCAGGCGCAAACATTTCTGCGACGCCCGCTGCCTTGCATGATCAACTGCAGAAACACAACGAGAATTACCTGAAAGATAGTCGAATGGGAAAAATCGGTGTTCCCTGTGTTCGGGTGGTCAGGCCGGGGACATTTGGCGACTACAGAGGATGGAAGGTTGCGACGAAGGGTGCTGCCGCCGGTCAGGTGAAGGTGGCTGTGGTGATCTGGGTCGAGGCGGACCGTGCGTGGCTGGAAGAACGAGTTATGTATGATATCTGACGGAAAGCGAGACGCCGGAAGGTGAATATGTATTTTGCGTTGTGATAGTCTTCACACGATCGTGCTGTGTCGCATGTATTCTACGTATGTGCTTTTCGTGTTCAGGTGGGCCGACCGGGGACTTCTGGCGACTACAGGAGTGGAAGATCAAGACGAATGGGGTGCATCGTGGCAGGTTAACTAGGTGCCCTTTGTGATCTGGCGCACGGTTGGAAAAACGAGTTATCTATGATGTCTGACGGAAGGTGGAACGCAGGAAAGGTAAATAGGTATTTCGCGTAGTGATCGACTTCAGCTAATCACTTGAACCAACTGAATACCATGCCTCCTCAGCTCCGTCCTGGCCCAATTAAACAAGTAAAGCACAGAATGTATCCCTTGTGGCTCTGTGAGAAGCGCATACACAATGAGCATGCAGAGGACATAAAGAATACCAGCAAAGGCGAAATATAATTGAACCGTGGCTGCTTGATCCCTGAGATGTACCAGGAGTGCAGTAAGGAAGAAATAGACACTACGAGATCTGGTTGTCAAAACTATGGTCCAACGGCTTTGCCAACCAATCATACCTGTATAACAAGGATCCAAACGGAGAAAATAAACACAACTGCATCGCAGAGAAGCACAGTCTATTGTGAGCCGTCTGACATTTCATGTAAGAGGATTGGCCAGCTGTTCAACCAAGCTGATTCACTTACAAAGAATCTCGGTGTCCTGACGGCTAATCCCATTGTAACGCTACCCAGTGCAGTAAACAGAGACATGTAACATAATCTCTGAGACCAGTAAGACAATCCTTCCTGGTCAATAGATTGGATAGCGAGAAATCCGACGTTGGCGGCTAGAAGTACGGTAGCCTATCCGAAAGGTTCAGTGATGAGGACATACATGTACCAGACTTGTGACCCTACTCACGAGTAGGTTAGATGCATCAATTTCACTTTGAAACGTTTTTGAGAACGCTTCCCATTTGTCTAGATCTGTTTGATCATCAACTTGAGTAGTTGCGAGGGCACTGCTGACATATCGCAGTCGATCAAGGAAAATCATCATGCTAACTATGTCTAATATCACTAAGAACACAGTTGAATACGTCGATGGAGGTGGTGTGGACGATCCTAAATTTCCGACAAGAGGGTTGGAGCGTCGCACACTTTGATATCATAAACGTCAGTGTGGGCACCTGCCGAAAGCCCTTGTTACATACCGCTGAGGAAGTGTATGCGTTGGCGGGTAGCCATGAGCGGTGAGATTTGTATCACTTTGCGGTCTGCCGGGGTCTGAGAGGCCAACTTCGGGCTTGATGCTAACATCAGAGATCGAATTGCACAAGTGGTCAGGAAAAGCTACGCACCTTAATTGCGTCAGGTTGTGTGGGTCGGTGGCTCAAAACCGACTCTCCATCGTCGGGGTATGGTACGGTTGCGTTCCGAAAGCTGGCACCAAGAATGGGCAAATTCGAAGCAAAGACGGTACACGCATCATTCTCTGGCAGGTGCTTCCGTTTCTGCTTCCGGATGAATGAGTTCCAAAAAGACAGGAGGTACCGGAATAAATACGAAGTTGTCGAGAAGCATCGTTTGGCGATGGCAATGAATAGCTTGGGTAGGCGAACAAGAACTCGCAAAAGCGACTGGGGAACCAACATGATGGTATGAGAACAACAGGAACTTTCCGACAGACGCCATATGCGCTTCCCCTGGAACCAAACACCAGCAATTCAGCTTGAGATAGTACTGTGCGCAAGAAAGATGAGCATCAGTAAATTCAGCCAAATTACAGCATGCACATTAGACAATTTTTGAATGGTCGGCAAACACTGGCGAACATTAAGCGCTTGAAAACCCAGGTTTTTGAATGCTTAGCTTTACTGATGAGCACAGTTTCGAACGAGGTGCCTTCGCATTACATAATCACTCCGTTAACCATTCCGTACATTTCATTCTGTCCCTCTTTCCTGGCAGCATTTAGCACATGGCTCAAATTCATTTCGCTGGTTGCAAAGTATCGCTCCGGAGCACCTTATGACGGATGTCGAGGGATTCGCTCGGGAATGGAGGTTGATATCCGCACCCTGAGGTTTCCTGATAATCAAAATAACACGGGACGAAACAGAAAATTTATCTTGTACCGTACAACAGCCGCACAACGCAAGTGCCACCTCCAAATCAGAAGTCTGGTGAGCGCTCTGGTCAACTTAATTGGCATTATTGGGCGCGTCTCTAGGACAGGCTGGAATCCGAAAAGCGGTAGAATATTGAGAACAACAACTAATCTTCCTGCTCAAACCATCCTTCTGCAGACGCCAGTGAGTGTCCTTTGTCATTATGTACGATCCAGCACAAGAAAGGACCCTCGCATGGTGCGCTATCACAGTTTGACATGGATTCCAACTTGACCATGTACCATATCTGAGATCTGATGCAGCATGACTTGTATATGATACATGATTGTGTAAGCGTGCACATTTAAGCATCCGTTTATATGCTCAGCACTCAAAATACAGATTTAACATCGAAAAGCACATACAGGGGAAACGAATGGGACAGCGCTCAGTGTCGCGGGACACCAATGCGAGCTGAACTATACAATTTCCAGGCTCAAGATTTTGCTGTCCACAATACTAGCCATATCCTGAATGCGAGTGGTGATCGTACAATTACTTGCGATTCTCTTGCACTCGTTGTGAGGTAGTCTTATCAACAGAAGTGCGTTGAATGGTTGTTCGAGTTTTTCGAGCAGCTCCCACGTAGCGTCGACCTCGCTCTCCATTTGCATTTCGACCCATTTTGGATGCCAAGGACGAATGAGAAAATATGTTGTGGGGTCCTCCCCAAGACAGACCGACAGTGTGACCACTAGGGGCATCAGGTGCAAGACATGAATCTCATATGTGTAACCTGGAGGGCTGGTGGTGATTCCTAGGGACTTAACTGCTATGACGCAGTAGGTAATGGAGGGCAATTGAGCCTACGATGAGCGAATCGCGGGCGTGGTAACTTCGCAAGGGTGTTGTACAATTTCGAAGTTGAAGCTATTGCATCTGGTAGAATCGCATGGATTCGACCGCGCGCAGGGCACCGTCTGATATGGTATGAGATTTGCAGGGAAAGAGTTGTGGAATGATGACGCTCCCCAACCCAATCCAGAACCGAAATGTCTCTAGGTTGTGAAACGGTCTCTGTCAGAAGACGTCCAAGCGCGTTGTCCGCAGATTCGCCGTGGATGGCTGGTAAATGGACCTTAAAAAAATTCCGAAAAGAGGATAGGCAGCGTCTTCAGGTCGGGTGGTAGAACGGCCAGATGCCCAGCGGACTTTCGATCGTGCATCATCCATACCTGGAGAGAAGTCTTCAAGATACCACGCCACTACTCCCGTTGCCTTTTCGAGTACTTCGAGCATACTGGGGTCTGTTTTATGGTTTCTGGCATCAGAGTTCATGCTGGGTGACCAGTCCTGCATATAGAACAAGGCGCGTGAAGCCAGTAATTCCTGAAGTGTCCACCTGCGCTTGAACCGGATACTGCCAGCTAGTGAGCCGGTGTCGGAGACATCAGACAGGTAAACAATTGTCAGGGATGATCGATGATACCAAGAAAACATGGATCCTATAGCTTCTTGAAGCTCTGCGCTGCTGTCTTTATCGATGCAACAAGTATCGCTCCATGCCCATGAGAACTTGTGTCTGAGTGAGACAAGACAAAATTGTTAGAGTTTCGCCAGACACTGCGTCCGCTCCAAGTCATAGATCACTTCGCCTTCAATGTCGCGTAGTAATGGCTGGCGAATTCCCCATCTGTGGGATAGCGTGGTAAACCAAAAGAACAATGAAATCTTCGCATGGACCTGCGCTGGAGATGTCAATATAGTCCCAAGTATGCAGGGCTATTCACGAAATGGGATATCAGCACATCCTGATCGCATAAGGCGCCAGTTGGTGTATGCAACAGTCGCGGTGGCATTTTTGTGACGGTTTCAGAAATAATGTTCGTGATCACCTTCTGGATATCAGAGGGGTTGCATTCGGAAGCATCTGTCACTGCCCTCGCTGCATAAGCAGCTCCTTTTCCGACCTTTGTTTGGGGGCAATCCACGAGACATTCCTGAGCCAGCGCATGATCTGGGTCGTCGGAGGGATATTGTGCCAATGCGTCACGTGCAAGCTTAATAGCTTCCTCTAGATCACTCCTTAAACAAAGTATCCGATATCTTTTGTGAAGGGCATTCGTGAGGTGGACGGGAGATCTGCAGAGATCTGGCGGGGAAGTAAGTTGTGACACAGTTCGACAAAGAGATATGATTTCCTCCAAATCTGCGACACCTCCCCTCCCGAAGCGTGCATATAAGCCATCGTCCAGCGTGGCGAGCGTTCCTTTCCACCTTGAGTCGTGCGGAGGCGTAGATTGCCAAGCGGTGCGTCTGAGAGTGACGAATTCGTGCAAGTCCGCTTTCCTCTCTTGCTTCGCGAATCGTTCGGAAAGAAGATCAGCATAAGCGATGAGAGCTGAAACGTGACCAGGGTCGCTCGCGGGAGTGAGGTCCCGAACAACTCGCCCGAGCACGATTTTCGCGTCCAAACTATTGTTCATCGATTCCTCTTTGTACCTTCCGAAAAGGTGCTCCGCAAGATTTTTGAGTCCTGCACGGTTATCTGGGAGCTTCGGGGGGATTTCCTTTGACGTGGGTCTTCGAGAGCTGAACATCTCATTTGTCTACGCAGAGATGGAGATATGGTCATCCAGGTAAGTCTATCGAATGTAATGAAGAGATGTACCTGATTCTCAACCATGTTCTTGAGAAGAACTGCCGTGCTCCATGCTATTACCGGTCCGCCATCAAACACTCCAGGGAACATTGACACATGCCATTTGCAGCTACCATTGACGTTCGACGACTTCATCACACTTTCTAGTTCAGACAACCGTTGACCTAGCTTCGCATCCGCTGGGTTCCCCGTCGGTACCACGTAAATGTGGGAAGGAACAATGGACTTGTTAGGAAATCTCATTGCAAACGTATCGAGGTGCCGCTGCATCAGTATGTCATGATCCTTCGGATCCTTGGCAAGCGAGTGAAGAAAAAGAATGCCAGATGGACACTTTTTAGTGAACCTGCAGCAGTATTTGAAAACATTCCAGGAGGGAGTTTTTGCGCTTACCTGGACTTCAACCAAGAAGTCATAATTCTTTCGGTGTAGAAGTTGTAATTCTTTCGGTGTAGAAGTCGTAATTGGTATGAAGCGATGTGGTGTCGACGACTATGATATGGTTTGTGCTGTCCTTGAGGTTGTATCTCGATGCGCTCACGTGCCATCTTGTACAAGGATGTGGGTCCTCTTCGGCTTGGATCACGGCATTCTGTGACAGTTTTTTTGGTGAACTAGCCACAATTAAGATACTCCAGCTACAATGAAATGTCTGCATTGCGCACCCAACTCTTGCCTGCTCCCGTTGGGCCAACCACACTGTGCGTGAGGGCGATCAGAGGAAGGTAAAGTACACAAGTGTCCCGCCACTCACAAGATTACAAGGTCATCTCCCGTAACTTCCAGGATTGTAATGTTGGGACTAGAAAAGAAAGATGACAATTGACGCTAGTAGGAATGTCGGCGTATCTCTAGTCTTTGCCTCTCTTTCCGTGCCTTCCGCAGTTGCATTTCAATACGCTCGCACTCTACCTCGAGCCGCTTCTTCGGTCTCCGAACTTTCCGCGTTTTGAAAACTCCCAAAAATGGCTCGCATGTTTCCGGTTCTTCCAGGAGAAGCTTCTGCAATTGCAGGTAGAGCGCATGGCCAGCAAACATCTTGTATAGGTTCCTTGTTGCGTCCACCAGTTCTTGCTGGAATAAAAGGGGTTGTCCTTCCACCCCCAAATCCTCGACTATGTCCCACACCAATTGCTTGGAATTTTCAAATCGCATATGACGAGTACCTGCATTGAGTAAGGGCTTCCAGAAGTTCTCTTCCAGTTGTGACACCATGGTCTCTGCGGCTGTGGGATCTTTCACTCGGTCCCACATGGTAGTTACCAGCTGCACGCGCCCGGCGGCTTTGGTCACACATATACAACCAAATATGTCCAGGCTTTCACGCAATAAACCGTCCATCCAGGGGTTGGTAATTCGATGGGTATAGACAACCCTCGTGAGTAAGGCGCCCCCTCGATATCTGCGCATTGGTTAGCCAGTAACCTGTCACGATCATACACATCCACTCACTTCCTCTCTAACCAGTCAGCGATGGTGTTGAGTGTATCCCTGGCCGGTCGATCAGGGTTATTGAACCCAAGAGTATCTACAAACACATATTCTCGATTATTGGGCAGCCTCACCGGGACTTCTCCGATATCCTGCATGCTCGACCCCAGCCCACGCATTGCCTCTGCTGCTTCAATTCCCGTAAGTGTGTTGATGAATTGTGCCACGACGTTTAACCAATGAACTGGATGCACGGATCCCTGGACTTACATTGCTCCGCCTGGACCCCACAGGTCCCATGACTCTAAGGCAGAGTGAAGGTGTTGAATGATGAATGACATTCATAAAAAAAAGGAGGACATACACAACAATTTTGGGCTTGGAAACCGTTCTGCGCATGTAGAAGGGATTTCAACAAGGCGATTGTATATTAAGTATCCTCATTAACTGGGCACGTGCGCGTCCACTGCTTCACATGTTTCCAATGACTATCCGAACTCGCACTTCCCAACCGAGGATTAGGGCTGTTGACAACCCCAAAATAGCCAAATACTTGTTTGCGCAACAAGGACGGTCACTGCCCTCCAATACGTTTCATACCCCGAGTCGGACATGCCCAACACCTCGTGATGTGGCACTTTACTTCGTTTTCTTGATATGGATACGACTCTCCACGTGACGAGCTGGCTCCGAGTCGCATGCCGCTTTCCAATCTGGGTGATCCTTGCGGTGTGCCAAATGCAGTGCAGTGCATGTTCAAGCCCAAGCCCCGGCCTTGCCTTCTTGCAGTATCCTCCTGCGTTTCCTCATGTCTCCGTCGCAGGTAAACCACTTCTTCGCACACCCCTCAGCTAATAGCGGAAATAGGCTCGCTCTCTGTCTCGCTCTCCAATAAGGAGTGGGGTCGACGAAGTCGAAGGGGTGTCTTCCCGGTTTGCGGCAGCTTCGAGTCTTTCGGACAATACAGTTGATTCCTACCCTCACAGCAAGATCGAAGAAGGCCTATAATCTCAAACAGGGACCTGCTTTGGGACCCATTGTCGTCTTCATTTATAGGGTTGCATTTCTTGATCGAACAAATCAAAATCCGACTTCGGCAAATGTATTGAAGGTCGTCACCCCCAGTGAACCTGTGCATCTGCAGTCACTAGTCACCGACCAGGTTCTACGCTATGCTTACTGAACAAGCCCGTGTTACTGTGGCTTATAGTAACAATCATTTCTTCGATAAGACAATATATCGAACTTTCGACAACCCAAGTAAATGCGCCAACCCGGAAACAATCAAATCAGGCCTAACACAGCCACAATTCTCCCCTCCGCAAGGTAACCTGCCTGATACATTTTCAATCAATCACTATCCCCAACCGGGAATCAGCGCTGTTGTGTATGCACTCGATTCCGAAAAACCGGATCCTGCTCTGTTTGCGGAACAAGGGTGGTCACGTATGTCAAGCACTTCGTTGTAATCAGTGGCGTTTTCCTTCGTTGACTTGATGAGTCTCGGTTGAATGCAAATCTCATCGTCCGTTACACACAGAGAAGAGAGGTGGCTTGTTCTCTACCGCTTTCTTCCCCCCAAAGGACATGGGACACCGCCGAGAAGTGGCAAGGACGAGGATGACCATGCTCGAAGAGTTTTTGTTTTCCGCGCGGAATGCTGGCTGCCTGTTAGCGCATTCAAGTTCTCATCCGGGTAATCCTCGTGCCATGAGTGTCCTGCCTTGTGGTGCTATGCCAAATGCAGTGCAGTGCCCCAGCCTCGCCTTCTGGCAGCATTCTCCTACGTTTCCTCATGTCTCCGTCACAGGTAAACCCACCTGTTCTTCACGCGCTCCTTCAGCTGATAGCGGATTAGGGTCGCTCTCGATCTCACTCTCCAATAAGGCGTGGGGTTGACGGAGTGGAAGGGTCCTCCATGTTTGCGGCCGCCACCATCGTTTCAGCTCCTTTGGGCAATGCATCTGAATGCGACTCGTACGAGGATGATCGTCGCACACCGCTGAGAAGAAATTGGAATGTCCGCACCTGGCTGGACAGGCTCCACTTGTTTCCCAGCACCCCTCGGGATGACACTACTGTCGACCACGAAAGCAGATTTGACGAAGCGAGTGAGGAAATGCCGCCCCCTACATCGCCCGCTGAAGAAGTTACTATTACCCCGGACGATATCGTCATTGCGTGCGTCCGTGCAGCTCACTTTTGGATCCTCGATCTTAGTAATCAAAGACAGTGTCATGGGCCCTACTGACACGGGGAAGACCACAGTAAGCATCCCGCACATCTGTAAACATTCTTCTGAATGACTATACCTAGTTTATCGACCGCGCAGTCAGAAGTCCCGATGTGGGCCGCCGATCGACTTCCTGCACAAAGGAAGTGTGCCCTGTCCGATATGCTCACCCCGATGGCGTTCGCAACGTTGTTTTGGTCGATACCCCAGGGTGCAATAATTCATTCATGACAGATTTCGAGGTTCTTTGGAAAATTGCAGATTGGCTGGAAGCGGTGTAAGTAGCTCGCTTGGCTGCGAGCGATTCCAATTCTGATAAGGTTTTAGGTATAGAAAAGGCGTCAAATTGAGCGGTATCCTATATTTCCATCGGATTTCAGACACCAGCATTCAAGAAGCGCCTTCAAGGAACTACAACATCTTCAAAGAACTATGTGGAAAAGACAACTGCAAGAATGTCATATTCGTTACCACGATGTGGGATCAAGTATGGGAAGAGATCGGCTCGGAACGCGAACAGGATCTACAGTCTGACTTCTGGCAGGCGATGATCCGTTTAGGATCAACCACTCGCCGCTTCGAAGGGACCACCGAATCTGCTCGGGATATAATTAATTCGGTTTCAATTTCACGGCCGGCTGAGCGTCGCCCGCTTCAAATCCAACGGGAAATAGTAGATAAACACCTACCACTTGATAGAACGTCTGCAGGAAAAACGGTTTCCAGGCTTCTCAGCCTCAGGATCGGCTCCAATGGGATTTTGGCACGGATTAGAAAGGCTATGGGGAGGCCGAGTTATCGGACGACGAGGATCACTGTCACCTTCACCTATGATCCCACCGATGCTGAGTCCGTTGAGACGGGAATATATAGTTCTGGAACTTGCAGCGTGGAAGGTTATCAAAGTGCTTTGCCGCAGCTAACAACCACTTTGCGGACCGCCTTTGACGCACCAGAAGTTGCCCATATCGATTATCTGAAGGACGCAATCGCACCATGTCTTAGCATTGCTCTGTCCATTGAGGCAAGTGAGTCAGCGCGTGATGTTGAAGAGATTTGATGACCCCTTCATTAAAGACCATGACAGGAACGCACCATGCGCATTTCCAAGTTTTGGAAACCGCTACGTTGCTGATAAATGCTGCGGTTGACCGTGCGAAAGAGACGACGTTCTTGCCAGGTATACAGGCGGCAGTCAGCAAGTTTGCGAAGTATGATGATGATGAATATCACATGTATAAACTTAATAACTTGCCAGGGAAATAAACCACGTGCAGGAAATCATTCAGGATCTCGCCCAAAGGACACCTGAAGCGCGACATGTCCTTCAACCGACAGATGTCCGTATCATTTCTTTCTGCGCACATTCGATACGCCTGCTGCGCGAGGTCCTCCCAGTACGTGCAAAGGCCTACCTGTGTCGCTTGCGGCTGATAACTTCTGCAGTCGGCATCCTCCATAAAATATGACCTCCGTGGTATCGACAAAGGTTTGGTGGCCCTGAAACGGGCCTTGGAGATTGTTGGTACTTTCTCCTTTTCGTGCCTTGGAGTAATCATCTTATGTCCATCGATTAGGACAACTGCAGTTGCGGCATTCCCGTAGAGCCAGAGCAAGCCCTTTCACCCTAAATACCGTATTCTAAACAGCTGCGTCAGCCTCTCACTCTCCGGGCAAGGTTTGGGCCATTGCTATGGATCGTGCTACTCTGCTGCCTTTTGTCGTTTGCATGTACGATGCCCATGTACATGTTCATTTTTGTGTCCCTAGTTGTGCTGTACAACATGATTCTCCCCCTTCCCATTCCATGCTACACGTTATACGGTTCAAGTGATCATCTTTTGCAGATCCGCATTGCGGTCCACCTTTTCTGCCTCACACTTCAGAAGTATGCCTCCTCGTGGAAACTGTAGCCACTGCAAAAATCTGCCTGTTTCGAAATGTAAAATAAAAACATACCTAACATGTATCGTATGCTACATACATATGTAGTTTGTACAAGATATCAAGGACTGTCAAAGTGCACGCCTAGAATTCAGAGTCACTAGTCAGCTGTCGCTGGTATCCGGTGGGATCGAAGGGAAGCACACAGGCTCACAGCACGTGGATCTGCCATGAAATTCCTGTTGTTGTCATACCATCATGTTTGGTCCCTGAGGCGCGTTTGCGGATCCTTCTTCGCCTACCAAAGCTATTTATCACCATCGCCAATCAATGCACCTCAACAAGTCTACATTTATTGCGATACATCCTGTCATTTTTGGAACTCGATCGTCTAGAAGCAGAAACGAAAGCATCTACCGGAGAATGACGCAGATGGCAGCCCTGCTTTGACAGAACGTGTGGACAGCCGGAAGGAAGGTGGGAAAATGTCGCGAGACTCCATCATGTGACTACCGCAAGCTGACCTATACAATCTCCAGGCTTAGGATTTCGCTGTCTGCAACACTACGCGGATCCTGGACGCGAGCAGTGATCGCACAATTACTTGCGATTCTCTTGTACTCGTTGTGGGGTAATCTCATCAGTAGAATCGCATTGAATGGACGTTCGAGCTGTTTGAGCAACTCCCGCGTAGCATCAACTTCGCTCTCTATCCGTGTTTCGACCCGTTTTGGATGCCAAGGACGAATGAGAATATAGGTCGCGGGGTCCTCCCCAAGACAAACAGACAGAGTGACCACCAGGGGCATCAGATGCGACGCATGAATCTCGTATCCATAACCTGGGGGGCTGGTAGTGACTCCTAGCAGCTTAAATGCCACGATACGATAGGCAATGGTGGGTAATATGAGACTACGATGGGCGAATCGGGGACGGGGTAACTTCGCAAGGGTGTTGTACAATTTCCGTGCGCCCTCGAGGTCGAGGCTGTTGCATCTGGTTGAATCACATGGAATTGACTGTGTGCAGGACTCTGTCTGATATGGTATGAGGTTGGCAGGGAAACAGCTGTGGAATGATGACGCCTTCCCAACCCAATCAAGAACCGAGATATCTCCTGATTGCGATATGATCTCTGCTAAAAGACGTCCAAGCGCATCTTGCACAGATTCTCCGTAGAATACTGGCAAGTGGATTTTAAAAATTCCGAACAGAGAGTAGGCGATATCTTCGGGTCGGGTGGTACGACGGCCAGATGCCCAGCGGAGTCTTGATCGTGCGTCGTCCATACCCGGAGAGAAGTCTTGAAGATGCTGCATCGCCACCCCCGTGGCTTGCTGAAGCTCTTCGAGCATAGCGGGTTCCGTTTTGTGGTTTCCAGCTTCAGAGTGCATGACGAGTGACCAGTCTTGCATGTAGAACAGCAAGGTGCGTGAAGCCAGTAGTTCCTGAAGAGTCCATCCGCGCTTGAACCAGACACTATTAGCAAGTGAACCAGGGTCGGAGACGTCAGACAGATACACAATTGTCAGGGACGACCGATGATACCAGGAAAACATAGATCCTATAGCCTCATGAAGCTCCGCGCTGCTGTCTTTGTCGATGCAACAGGTATCACTCCATGCCCATAAGAAATTACGTCTGAACGAGAAAATGCAAAACTTTTGGAGTTTCGTCAGACTCTCCGTTCCCTCCAGGTCATAGATGCTTTGACCTTCAATATCGCGTAGTAATGGCTCGCGGATTCCCCATCTGTGTGATAGCGTGGTATACTCGAAGAACAATAAAATCTTCTCACGAATCTCCGCTGGAGACGTCAATGAATATAGCTCCAGGTATCCAGGGCTATTCACGAAAATGGATAGTTGCGCATCCCGACCGCATAAGATGCCAGTTTCCGTATGCAACAGCCGTGGTGGGATATTTGCGATGGTTTCAGAGATAATGGCGGTGATCAGTTTCTGGACAACAGAGGGATTGCATTTGGAAGCGTCTGTCACTGCCCTCTCCACATGAACTTGGGCAGCCCCTTTCTCGATCTTTGATTCCAGGCAATCCGCGAGACATCCTTGACTCAGTGCATAATTTGGGTGACCTGGTGGGTTGAGTGCTAACGCGTCACGTGCAAACCTAGTAGCCTCCTCCAGATCACTCTTTAAACGAAGTACCCGGTACCTTTCGTGAAGGGCATTCGCAAGGTGGACAAGAGATCTGCAACGATCTGGCAGGGAAGCACGTTCTGCAGTTCGACGAAGAGTTATGACTTCCTCCAAATCCACGACACGTCTCTCTCTCTTAAAGCGCTCGTAGAGCGAATCGTCCAGCGTGGCGAGTGCTCCCTGCCGCTTCGGGTCATGCGGGGGCATAGATTCCCAAGCAATTCGCCTGAGAGTGACAACCTCGTCTAAGTCCGCTTTCCTCCCTTCCTTCTCGAATCGCTCGGAAAGAAGATCAGCACAAGTGATGACAGCTGAAAGGTGAGCAGGGTCGCTCGCAGGAGTGAGGTCCCGTGCAACTCGTCCGAGTATGATTTTCGCATCTAAGCTACTGTTCGCTGTTTCCTCAAACCCTTCGAAAAGATGATGCGTAAGAATTTTGAGCGCCGCACGGCCATCAGGGAGTTTCGGATGGATGTCCTTCAGAGTAGGTCTTCGGGAACTGGACATCTCACTTGCCTACATAGAAATGGAGATACGGTCATCCGATGAGTTTATCGCGCACTCTGGAGAGGTGTACCTGAGTCTCAACTATATCCTTCAGCAGAAGCACTGCTGCACTCCATGCTATTTCCGGTTGGCCTTCAAACACTCCAGGGAACACCGATATATGCCATTTGTGGCCAGCATCGCCGTTTGACGACTCTGTCACTCTTTCCAGCTCCGGCAACCGTTGACTTAGCTTCGCATCCGCTGAATTCGCAGTCGGCACTACATAGACGCGGGAAGGAATCATGGACTTGTTAGGAAATCTCGTTGCAAACGTATCGAGATGCCGTTGCATCAGTACGTCATGATCCCTAGGATCCTTGGCGAGTGGGTGGAGAAAAAGGATGCCGGAACGACATTTTTTAGTGAACCTGCAGCAGTATTTGAAAACATTCCAAAAGAAAGCTCTTGCACTTGCCTCGACTTCAACCAAGAGGTCATAGAGCCTCCAGCGTAGAAGTCATTATCGGTATGAAACGATGGCGTGTCGACAACTAGGATACCGTTCGTGCTGTTCTTGAAGTTGAATCTTGATACTTTGACGAGCCACTTGACACAGGGATGTCGAATCTCGCCAGCTTGGACAACGTCATTCTGGGAGAGCTTTTTGGTGAACTACCGATAAATTAGGATATCCGGCTCAATTACGAAATGTCCGCGCTGCATACCCAGCTCTTGCCCGCTCCCGTTGGGCCAACCACACTGAGCACGAGGTGTTCAGAGGAATATAAGGAATATAAGAGTCCCACCACTCACAAGATTACAAGGTCATGTTCCGTGACTTCCGGGATTGCAATGATAGGATTGAAAAAGAGAGATGACAATCGGCGCCAGTAGGAATGATGGCGCATCTCTTGTCGTCGCCTTTCTCTCCGTGCGCTCCGCAGTTGTGTTTCGATGCGCTTGCATTCTACCTCGAGTTGTTTCATCGGACTCCTAGCTTTCCGCATCCTGACAACTCCCGGAAATATTTCCAGTTCTTTGTGGAGGAGCCTCCGGAATTGTAGGTAAAGAGTGTGGCCAGCAAACGTCTCATATAGGGTTCTTCCTGCATCTACCAGTTCCTGTTGGAGCAAAAGGGTCTCTCCTCCTGCCCCTAAGTCCTTGACTATGTCCCACGCGGACTGCTTTGAATTTTCAAATCGCATATGGCGGGCGCCTGCGTCAAGTAAGGGCCTCCAGAAGTTCCCTTCCAGTTGTGACACCATGGTCTCTGCAGAACTGGGATCTTTCACCTGGTCCCACATGGTAGTCACCAGTCGCACGCGCCCAGCAGCTTTTTCGCCACATATACAGCAAAATATGTCCATGCTTTCACGCAGTGAAGCGTTCATCTGGCGGTTGGTAATTCGATGAGTGTAGATGACCCCCGTGAGTCGAGCGCCCCCTCGATATCTGCGCACTGGTTAACCAGTGATAGGTCATGGTTATGTGCACCTCCACTTACTTCTTCTCTAACCAGTCAGCGATCGTGTGGAGTGAATCTCTGGCCTGTCGATCATGGTCATTGAACCCAGGGGTATCTACGAACACGTATTCTTGATTATTGCGCAGGTTTACCGTGATTTCTCTGATGTTCTGTGTACGCGGCTCAGGCTCGCGCGATACCTGTGCTCCTTCAGCTCCTACGAGTTTGTTGATGAACTGTGTTCATTTAACCAATGACCGAGATACAAGGGTTTCTCGACATACATTGCTTCGCCCGGATCCCGCAGGTCCCATGACTCTATGGCAGGGTGAAGCTGTGAATGACAAACAGCATTCATAAAAAGAGAACATACACAACAATTGCGGGCTTAGAAACCATTCTGCGTGTGTGGGTGTGGAAGGGGTTTCAACGAAGACGGTTGTGTGTTAAGTATCTGGGAAAATTGGGCACGTGTGCGTCCACTGGTCCGCATGACTCCAACGACTATTCGTACCCGCGCCCACCGATAACGTTACCAGTCCTAGTAGTTCGATCAATCACTATCCCAACCAGGATTAGGGCTGCTGTGTATGTACTCGATCCTGGAAAACAAAGACGTCTCGGTTTGTTTGCGGAACAAGGACGGTCACTGCCTTCCAATACCTCGTGTCGGTCGTGCGTCTTCGGACATATCAGAGAACTCGTTGTGATATGACGCTTCCCTTCGTTTTCTCGATCTGGGTGCATATCTGTTGAACGTAAATCGGCTTGCTTCAGTTGAAAGTCGGCTTATTCTCTACCCCTTGAGTCCCCGTAAAGGACTAGGGGCACCGCAAAGAAATGGTCCGAACGGACAAGGAAGTCCAATGAAAAATTCTCCACATGGCGTGCTGGCGGCCTTCCAATTTTGGTGATCCTCGTGCGAGTGTCCTGCCTTGTGGTGCTATGCCAAATGCAGTGCAGTGCATGTTCAAGTCCCCTTGCCTTCGTGCAGCACCATCCTACGTTTCCTCATGTCTCCGTCACAGGTAAACCCACCTGTTCTTCACGCACCCCCTCACCTGACAGCGAAAATAGAGTCGTTCTTTATCTCGCTCTCCAATAAAGCGTAGGGTCGACGAAGTGGAAGGGGAGTCTTCCCCGTTTGCGGCCGTCAGCAACTTCTCGAGTACACTTGATTGCGAAGCATCTGAGGATGATTGTCGGACACCACCGCCGAGAAATAATTGGAACGTCAACGCCTGGCTGGATAGACTTCACTTGTTTCCTATCACCCGTCGAGATGACACTGCTGTCGACCTCGAGAACAGGTTTGATAAAGCAAATGAGCAAATTCTGTCGCCGACATCGCCGATCGAAGAAGTTGCGATTGGCGAGGATGATATAATTATTGCGTGCGTCAGTGTACCTCACTTCTGGGTCCTAGACCTTAGTGATGAGCGTTAGTGTCATGGGTCCCACTGACTCCGGAAAGACCACAGTGAGCATCCCACACGTTTACAAAAATTCTCCTAAATAAACGTACCTAGTTTATCGATCGTGCAGTTGGACGACCCGATTTGGGCGGTGGGTCGACTTCCTGCACAAAGGAAGTGCACCTAGTCCGATATCCCCACTCCGATGGCGTTCGCAACATCGTTTTGGTTGATACACCAGGATGCGATAATTCATTCATGACAGATTTCCAGGTTCTTTGGGAAATTGCACAGTGGTTGAATGCGGTGTACGTTAACTTGCTTGACTTCAAGTGATTCCAATTCTAATAGCCTTTCTGATAGTTACATTAAAAAAATCAAATTGAGCGGCATCCTGTACTTTCATCGGATTTCAGACCCCAGAATTGAAGAAGGGCCGTCAAGGAACTACAAAATCTTCAAAGAACTATGTGGGAAAGATAACTGCAAGAATGTCATCCTCGTTACCACGATGTGGGACGAAGTACGGGAAGAGGTTGGCTCAGAACGCGAGCAGGAATTGCAGTCTGATTTCTGGCGGGCGATGATCAGCTTGGGATCAACCACTCGCCGCTTCGAAGGGACCACCGAATCTGCTCGGGATATAATTAATTCGGTTTCAATTTCACGGCCGGCTGAGCGCCGCCCACTTCAAATCCAACGGGAAATGGTAGATAAACACCTACCACTTGACAGAACATCTGCAGGCAGAACGATTATAGACAGGCTTCTCAATCTCAGGCCCCGCCCCGAAGGGATTTTCGCACGGCTCAAAAAAGTTGCGGGGAGGCCGAATTATCGGACGACGAGGATCACAGTCACCCTCACCGATGATGACCCCACCGATACTCAGCCCGTTGGGATGGGAATAAGCAGTTCTGGAATTTGCAGCGTGGAAGGTTACCAGAGTGCCTTGGGTCAGGTAATACCTGCTTTGCAGGCATCAGAACTTGTCCGTACCCGCTACCTCAAGGATGCGATCGCTCCGTGTCTTAACATCGCTCTGTCCATTAAGGTCGGTGTATCAGCGGCATGGTGTTGAAGAGATTCGATGACCATTTTACAAAAGACCATGACTGGAACGCACCACGCACTTTTCCAAGTTCTGGAAACTGCCACACTACTGATCAATGCAACATCTGAGCGTGCAAAAGAGGCGAAGTTCTCGCCAGATATAATGGCGGCAGTCAACGACTTTGCAAAGTAAGAAGAGGATAGATTTCACATTGTGATAACTGAATTGTCATGCTAGGGAAATGAACCACGTGCAGGAAATCGTGCAGGATCTCGCCGAAAGGACACCTGAAGTTCGACGTGTCCTTCAGTCGACAGATATCCCTATTATTTCTTCCTGCGCGAATTCGATGCGGCTGTTGCGCGAAGTCCTTCCAGTACGTGCAACAGCCTACTCATGTTGCTTGCACCTGATGACTCCCGCAGTCGGCATCTTCCATAAAATACGATCTCCGTAGTGTGGACAATGGTTTGGAGGCCCTGAAACAGGCCTTGGAGATTGTTGGTATTCTCTCCTTTTTGTGCCTCGGAGTGGTCATCTGATGACCATTGATTAGAACAATTGCAGTTGCGGCATTCCCGTAGAGCCGGAGCAAACCTACTCACCCTAAATACTGTATTTATAAGCGGCTGGGTCTGACACCTCTCTTCAGGCAAAGTTTGGGCCATTGCTATGGGTCGTATTACTCGTTTGCTGGTTGTGGGTTCCTTTTGCCATTTGCATGTACGTTGTTCGTGCACATATTCATTTTTGTGTCTCTAGTTGTGCTGTACAGCATGACTCTCCCCCTTCCCATTCTAAGCTACATGTTATGCGGCTCAAGTAATCGTCTTTTGTAGATCCGTGTTCTGGTCCACCTTTTTTGCCTCACACTTCAGAAGTATACCTCCTCGTTGACACTGTAGCTACTGCAAAAATCTGTCTGTTTCGAAATGTAAAACAAAAGCATCCCTAACATGTATATGTATGCTACAGATGCAGTGTGTACAAGATATCAAAGACTCAAACTGCAAGCCTTGAGTCCAGAGTCACTAAGTTCGTCAGCCCGCCCACTGCACGACTTCACGTTTCGAGAGACAACTGGGCATCTATCACAAGCTGTTGTTTGTATTTGGTAGGATCGAAGGGAAGCACAAAGGCTCACAGCACGTGGATCTGCCATGAAATTCCTGTTGTTTTCATACCATCATATTGATCTCTGAGGTGCTTTTGCGGATCTTTCTTCGCCTACCAAAGTTATTTATCGCCATCGCCAATCAATGCTTCTTGACAAGTCTACATTTATTGTGGTACCTCGCGTCATTTTGGAACTCAATCATCCAGAAGCAGAAATGAAAGCATCCACCGGGGAACGACACAGATAGCGGCCCTGCTTTGACAAAACACGTGGACAGCGGGAAAGAAGGTGGGAAAATGTCGCGAGACAGCATAAGGTGACTACCGTCTAGCTTCGTCTCGCACATGTGCACTAAGGCTTGGCGGTGGTTGGGCTAGGCCGAGCGATAGCTTGGAGGAGGTGAGGCAGGCGGAGCCGCTCGGGAGGGCAGGTCACCTGCTTTCTCTGACCGGCAGGCCGTGCACAATAGTGGATAGACGCTGTGGTGCCAAATATGCATAATTTGAATTTTAACCACGGACAGGTGTTTATGGTATACATAAGAGAGGGTGCGGTGGGTGGGCGAAACGAGTGGGCGAGGAGGTTGAGAGGGGGAGGCGACGAACCTACTGGCAGGTGGTAGGAAAGTGCTCAGGCTGCCGCTCGGCTGGACGTTTGCTGCCGGAGGGAGCCGGCACATGCACTACGAGCTGACCTATACAATTTCCACGCTTAGGATTTCGCTGTCTGCAATACTACGCAGATCCTGGACGCGAGCAGTGATCGCACGATTACTTGCGATTCTCTTGTACTCGTTGTGCGGTAGTCTCATGAGCAGGAGTGCAGTGAATGGTTGTTCGAGTTGTTCGAGCAGCTCCCACGTAGCGTCGACCTCGCTCTCCGTTTGCGTTTCGACCCATTTTGGATGCCAAGGACGAATGAGAATATATGTTGTGGGATCCTCCCCAAGATAAACCGACAGTGTGACCACTAGGGGCATCAGGTGCGAGACATGAATCTCATATGTGTAACCTGGAGGGCTGGTGGAATTTTCTAGCAGTTTAGCCGCCACGACACGATAGGCAATGGAGGATAGTATGAGCCTACGGTGGACAAATCGCGGGCGTGGTAACTTCGCAAGGATGTTGTACAATTTCCGTGCACCCTCGAAATTGAGGCTATTGCGTCTAGTAGAGTCGCATCGAATTGACTGCGCGCAGGGCACCGTCTGGTACGGTATAAGGTTAGCAGGGAAACAGCTGTGGAATGATGACGCCTCCCCAACCCAATCAAGAACCGAAATGTCTCCCGATTGTGACACGATCTCTGCTAAAAGACGTCCAAGCGCATCTTGCACAGACTCGCCGTAGAAGACTGGTAAGCGGACCTTGAAAATTCCGAAAAGAGAGTAGGCAATATCTTCGGGTCGGGTGGTACGACGGCTGGATGCCCAGTGGAGTCTTGATCGCGCGTCGTCCATGCCCGGAGAGAAGTCCCTAAGATGTCGCGTCGTTACTCCCGTTGCCTTTTGGAGCTCTTCAAGCATAGTGGGATCCATTTTGTGGTTTCCAGCTTCAGAGTGTATGACGAGTGACCAATCTTGCATATAGAACAGCAAGGTGCGTGAAGCCAGTAGTTCCTGAAGAGTCCATCCGCGCTTGAACCAGACACTATTAGCTAGTGAACCAGCGTGGGAGACGTCGGACAGATACACAATTGTCAGGGACGACCGATGATACCAGGAAAACATAGATCCTATCGCCTCATGAAGCTCCGCACTGCTGTCTTTGTCGATGCAGCAAGTATCGCTCCATGCCCATGAGAAACCATGTATGAACGAGAGAAAGCAAAACTTTTGGAGTTTCGCCAGACCCTCCGTCCCCTCCAGGTCATAGATCCTTTCATCTTCAATGTCGCGGAGTAATGGCTCGCGGATTCCCCATCTGTGAGATAGCGTGGTATACTCGAAGGATAAAGAAATCTTCTCACGAATCTGCGCCGGAGATGTCAATGAATATAGCTCTAGGTATCCAGGGCTATTCATGAAAATGGATAGTTGCGCATCGCGACCGCATAAGATGCCAGTTTCCGTATGCAACAGTCGTGGTGGCATATTTGCGATGGTTTCGGAGATAATGGTGGTGATCAGTTTCTGGACATCAGAGGGATTGCAGTTGGAAACGTCTGTCACTGCCCTCGCCGCGTGAACTTGGGCAACCCCTTTCTCGATCTTTGATTCCAGGCAATCCGCGAGACATCCCCGACACAGTGCATAATTCAGGTGACCTGGCGGATTGAGTGCTAACGCGTCATGTGCAAGCCTAGTAGCCTCCTCCAGATCATTCTTTAAACGAAGTACCCGGTACCTTTCGTGAAGGGCATTCGCAAGGTGAACGAGAGATCTGCAGCGATCTGGCAGGGAAGCGCGTTCTGCAGTTCGACGCAGAGTTATGACTTCCTCCAAATCCGCGACACGTCTCTCTCTCTTAAAGCGCTTGTAGAGCGAATCGTCCAGCGCGGCGAGTGCTCCCTGCCGCTCCGGGTCATGCGGGGGCATAGATTCCCAAGCAATTCGCCTGAGAGTGACAGCTTCGTCTAAGTCCGCTTTCCTCTCTTCCTTCTCGAATCGCTCAGAGAGAAGATCAGCACAAGCGATGACAGCTGAAAGGTGAGCGGGGTCGCTCACAGGAGTGAGGTCCCGTGCAACTCGTCTGAGTATGATTTTCGCATCTAAGCTACCGTTCGTCGTTTCCTCCTCAAACCCTTCGAAAAGATGATGCGTAAGAATTTTGAGCGCCGCACGGCCATCAGGGAGTTTCGGATGGATGTCCTTCAGAGTAGGTCTTCGGGAACTGGACATCTCACTTGCCTACATAGAAATGGAGATACGGTCATCCAATAAGTTTATCGCGCACTCTGGAGAGGTGTACCTGAGTCTCAACTATATCCTTCAGTAGAAGCAGTGCTGCACTCCATGCTATTTCCGGTTGGCCTTCAAACACTCCAGGGAACACCGATATATGCCATTTGTGGCCAGCATCGCCGTTTGACGACTCTGTCACTCTTTCCAGCTCCGGCAACCGTTGACTTAGCTTCGCATCCGCCGAATTCGCAGTCGGCACTACATAGACGTGGGAAGGAATCATGGACTTGTTAGGAAATCTCGTTGCAAACGTATCGAGATGCCGTTGCATCAGTACGTCATGATCCCTAGGATCCTTGGCGAGTGGGTGGAGAAAAAGGATGCCGGAACGACATTTTTTAGTGAGCCTGCAGCAGTATTTGAAAACATTCCAAGAGGAAGTTCTTGCACTTACCTCGACTTTAACCAATAGGTCATAAAGCCCTCAGCATAGAAGTCATTATCGGTGTGAAACGACGGCGTGTCAACGACTAGGATACCATTTGTGCTGTTCTTGAAGTTGCATCTTGATGTTTTGACGTGCCACTTTACACAGGAATGTTGGACCTCGCCAGCTTGGATAATGTCAATCTGTGAGAGCTTTTCGGTGAACTATCGATAGATTAGGATATGCCAGCTATGATGCAATGTCCGCATTGCGTACCCAACTCTTGCCCGCTCCTGTTGGGCCAACCACACTGGACGCGAGCGTGTTAAAGGGGGACAAGGAAAATAAGTGCCCCACTCACAAAATTACAAGGTCATTTTCCATAACTTCCGGGACGGCAATCTTGGGATTGGAAAATAGTGATGATAAGCGACGCCAGTAGGAATGATGGCGCATCTGTAATTTTCGCCTTTCTTTCCTCGCCTTCTGGAGCTGCATTTCAATGTATTTGCACTCAACTTCGAGCTGCTTCACCGGCCTCCGAACATTCCACGACCTGGTAACCCCCAGAAACTGATCGCCTATTTTCAGTTCTTGCTGGAGGAGCTTCTGGAGTTGCAGGTAGAGAGCATGACCGGCAAACGTCTTGTATAAATTCCTTCCTGCATCCACCAGCTCTTGCTGGAGTAAAAGGGCTTCTCCCCCCACCCCCAGACCCTTGACTATGTCCCACGCAGATCTCTCGGAATTGTCAAATCGTATATGCCGAGCTCCCACGTCAAGTAAGGGCTTCCAGAAGCTCCCTTCTAGTTGGGAAACTGTGGCCTCCGCGGCGCTGGGATCTTTTACTCGGTCCCACATGGTAGTCACCAGTCGCACGCGCCCAGCAGCTTTGTCCCCACACATACAACTAAATATGTCCAGGCTCTTGCACAGTGCACCTGGTATCTTGCGTTCGGTAATTTCGTGGGTGTAAATGATACCCATGAGAAGAACGCCACTTTGATATCTGCACATCATTTAGCCAGTGACAAGTTATAATCATACTCACATCCACTCACATCCTCTCTAGCCAGTCAGCAATTGTGTGGAGGGAATCTCTGGCCGGTCGGTCAGGGTCATTGAACCCAGGGGTATCCACAAACACATATTCTCGGTTATTGGGCAGCTTCACCGGGACCTCCCTGATGTCCTGCCCGAGCCCGCACGTTGTCTCTGCTGGTTCACATCCCTTAAGTTTGTTGATGAACTGTGCCCATTTAACCCATGATCGGGATGTAATCATTCCTGGACTTACATTGCTTCGCCCGGATCCCATAGGTCCCATAACTCTGGGGAAGGGTGAAGGTGTGAATGGCGAATAACATCCGTATGTATAAAAAGAGGACATACACAACAATTGTGGGCTTGGAAACCATTGTGCGCATGTGGAAGGGATTTCAATGGGGACGATTGTATATCATCCTCAGGAACTGGGCACGTGTGCGTCGACTGGTCCGCATGTTTCCAAGGTCTATTCGAACCCGCGCCCACTGATAACGTCACCTGCGTGGTATTCAATCAGTCACTATCCCCAACCGAGAATTAGTGTTGTTGCGTATGCACTCGATCCTGAAAAGGCTTTGTTTGTGAAACAAGGGCAGTTACTGCCTTCCAATACATGACGTGCCTCATGTTGTGTATCCTAACGCATGCCAGGACTTCGTTGTGATGTGGCGTTTTCCATCGTTTTCTGAACGAGTCTCTGTTGGACGGTCTTGTACACACCTTCAGTCAATTACTGGCGATACCTTGTTTTCTATCGCTTTCCTCTTCCCTAAAGGACTTGAGACTCCGCCGGGAAGTGGCGTGGACGAGGATAAGACTTCAAGATGCTCCGGCGTGGTCGCTTAGTTCACGTAATAGCGTGCTGCCTTCCAATCTGGGTGATCCTCGTGCAAGTGTCCTGCCTTGTGATGGCTATGCCAAATGCAGTGCAGTGCATGCTGAGCGCTGAGCGCTGAGCCCCAGACTCCGGTCTCATCTCCCTGCAGCATTCTCCTGTGTTTCCTCATGTCTCCGTCGCAGGTAAACCCACCTGTTCTTCACGCGCTCCTTCAGCTAATAGCGGATTAGGGTCGCTCTCTATCTCACTCTCCAATTAGTCGTGGGGTTGACGAAGTGGAAGGGGAGTCCTCCACGTTTGCGGCTGCCAGCATCGTTTCAGCTCCTTTGGGCAATGCATCTGAATGCGAACCGTACGAGGATGATCGTCGTACACCGCTGAGAAGCGATTGGAATGTCAACACCTGGCTGGACAGGCTCCACTTGTTTCCCAGCACCCCTCGGGATGACACTACTGTTGACCACGAAAGCAAGCATGATCAAACGAGGGAGACAATGCCGCCCCCTACATCACCCACTGAAGAAGTTACGATTACCCCAGATGATATCGTCATTGCGTGCGTCCGTGTAGCTCAATCATGGATCCTAGACCTTAGTAATCAAAAACAGTGTCATGGGCCCCAGTGACTCGGGGAAGACCACAGTAAGCATCCGACACATCTCTAAACATCCTCCTAGACGAATATACGTAGTTTATCGACCGCGCAGTCGGAAGACCCGATGTAGGCTGTGGATCGACTTCCTGCACAAAGGAAGTGCGCCCTGTCCGATATCCCCACTCCGATGACGGTCGCAACATTATCTTGGTTGATACACCAGGGTGCAATGATACATTCATGCCAGATTTCCAGGTTCTTGGGGAAATCACACAGTGGTTGAATGCGATGTAGGTAGTTTGCTTGGTTTAAAGCGATTCCAATTCTGATATCGTTGTAGCTACAGCAAAAACGTCAAATTGAGCGGCATCCTGTATTTCCATCGAATTTCGGACCACAGAATTAGAGAAGCCCCGTCAAGGAGCTACAAAATCTTCAAAGAGCTTTGTGGCAGAGATACCTGCAAGAATGTCATATTCGTTACCACAATGTGGGACGAAGTATCAGAAGAGGTTGGCTCGCAGCGTGAACAGGAACTGCAGTCTGATTTCTGGCGAGCAATGATCAAGTTGGGATCGACCACTCACCGCTTCGAAGGGACTACCGAATCTGCTCGGAAAATAATCAATTCCGTCTCTATTTCACCGCCGGCTGAGCGCCGCCCACTTCAAATCCAGCGGGAAATGGTAGATAAACACCTACCACTTCACAAAACAGCTGCAGGGAGAACAATTTTAGATAGGCTTTTCAATCTCATGCCTCGTTCCGAGGGGATTTTCGCACGGATTAAAAAGGGTACGAAGAGAACGAGTTTTCGGACGCCGAGTGTCACCCTCACCTATGATCCCACCGATACCCAGCCCGTTGGGATGGGAATAAGCAGTTCCGGGGCTTGTAGCGTGCAAGGTTACCGGAGTGCTTTGACTCAGGTAATATTTACCTTGCAGGCCGCCGTTAGCGCTCCAGAACTTGTCCGTATCCATTACCCGATCGCTCCGTGTCTTGAAATTGCTCTGTTCATTGAGGTAAGTGTATCGGCGGCGTGATATCGAAACGATCTGATGACCATTTTACTAGTCCATGCCGGAAACGCACCACGCACTTTTTCAAGTTTTAGAGACTGCTATACCACTGATCAATGTGACCATTTACCGTGCAAAAGAGGCAAGGTTAACGCGAGATGTAAAGGCAGCAGTCGACGAGTTTGCAAAGTAAGAGGAGGATAAATGTCACATGCAATAACCTAATGGCCATGGCAGGGAAATGAACCATGTGCATGAAATCATCCAGGATCTCACCAAAAGGACGCCTGAAGCACGACGTATCCTTCAATCGACAGATGCCCGTATTATTTCTTCCTGCGCAAAGTCGATACGGCTATTGCGCGAGGTCCTTTCAGTGCGTGCGAAGGTCTACCCACGTTGCTTGCAGCTGATGGCTTCCGCAGTCGGCATCCTCCATAAAATACGACCTCCGTAGTGTGGATGATGGTTTGGGGGCCTTGAAGCGGGGCTTGGAGATTGTTGGTATTCTCTCGTTATCGGCCCTCGGAGTGGTTATCTTAACAGTATCGATTAGGACAATTGCAGCTGTGGCATTCCCACAGAGCCAGAGCAAGCCCTCTCGCCCTAAATGTTGGTTGTGACTTGGAAATGCGTGAATCTCTCACAAACACCATTGCTCCATCTCCATAAGCCGTATTAACTGATGTTCATACACATTCATTCTTCCGCCCCTAGTTGTGGTGCACAAAATCATGTTGCCACCCTACACGTGGTTGAGCTCCTCAAGTGACTTGACCATCATTCGTAGGTTCGTGTTGCGGTCCCCCTTCCTACCTCACTTGCCAAGAAAACACAACACATTTCTCCACAGACACCGTAGCCACAGTAAATGTTTCCGTTTCAATTCGCAGATGTAAACAAAAGCATTCCTAGCATATATTTGTGTGCTACTTGGCTTGATGTCAAACTGCGAGCTTTTCTGCCGCCGCTGGTAATTTCCGAGTACTGTGTACGTGCATACTTAGCTTGACCGATGGCTCTAGAGCCTGAGCGCGAGCAACGAACAGAAAGGTAAGGTCATGGGAAATCCCTAGTTCGTCAATCCTAACTACTAATAACGCTGCGCGATTCCACGTTTCGACCCGACCTATATAAGAGGACAAGGCGTCTATCTTCACAAGCTGTATATAGTTGATATTTGGTTGCTTCGAAGAAGCATACAGCACGCGAGTCTGCCATGAAGTTCCTGTTGTTTTCATACCATCATGTTGGTCGGCCCTGAGGCGCTTTTGCGGATCCTTCTTCGTCTACCAAAGTTATTCATCACCATCGCGAAACGATGCTCCTCAACAAGTCTACATTTATTGCGATACCTCTTGTCATTTTGGAACTCGATCATCCAGAAGCAGAAACGAGAGCATCTACCGGGGATTGACCCAGATAGAGGTCCTGCTTCGACAGAACGCGTAGATAGCGGGAAGGAAGGTGGGGAGGGAGATGCCAGTACTGGCAGTGCGACCACCGCGTGCTCCCGGGGTGAAGCCTTCGTCCCGGATAATACACCCACACTACCCAGCTTCAATACGGTGCGCCGCATAATTGGTTGAGGAACTTAATAGCCTGATGTCGGTGTCAAGCCCGCAGTCGGGCCGCCTGTGGAGGGTGGGGTTTCAACCTTGAGCGTCATGCAATCCAGCCTACCAAGTGATACGAACCTCAACCGCAATCACTACCCGCCAGTGCAAACACATGAAGATTGGTACGTGAGATGCGATCGTTTTATCATCGCTGCTGTAGTAACCCTTGTGATACCAAAGCATGCACTGCTGCAAACCTCCGCTTAGACAATCTCTCTTTACAAGAAGTTCGTTATATGGCCTAATTTACATGTTGATGTTTCTCGATCATCCTGGCTTCATCGAGCGCTCGCTCAAAGCTACACAGCATCATCATAAAACGAACGTTGACGAATGGAAAGAGTTTTGGAAAACGTTCCAAAAAGACGTCGGGAACATTAACTTGCTTGTAAGCTAGCCACAAGTGTGATATATGCATTCGTTAATAACTTTTTTTCTTGCAGGCGACCGTACTGCTGGCTGGGAATGCCAATTTCCTGAATATCACCAATCAGCATGGGTTGTCTTACTGGCCTCAGAAGCTGAGCTATGTATCTCTCGTGGCTGCATTGGGTAGTATTTTGATGGGGTTGGCGGTCCGGAACCCGAGATTCTTTGTGAGTTATCAATAGTCTCGGTTTTGTGGTCAATCTTGTTGAAATGAAATCCAGACTGCTTACTCGGCGTTTTACTTCCAAGTCATGGTATTGGTATTGGGGTTTCCGTTCGAGCTCTTCCTATACAGGTGCGTGAAGAGCACTTTGTTCGACATCGCCGTTCACGTGTTTGTTTTGTAGCATCATTCTATTCATTGCTGCACTCATTGTGCACCTCACTATTAATGCAGCAAAGCTCCAGATTTATGCGGCCGTTGCCATTATGGGCCTCGTGATCATATGTCTCTTTTTGTATTGGCTTGTCACGGAGCCATTAGATGGCTGGCAGTTTTTGCCCCAAGAGTGCAAGAGTCGTGGGACTGAGGAGCCTTTGCAAAACGCGTGAGCGCCTCTAGTGGAAGGAAGGATCTTGGGATGAGGTTGCTGGCTAGGTCGTACAGCTTTCGTTTGATTTCTTCGCACGGTGAAAGTGATATCCTTTTACATGATTGATACCCTGAAATGTATTGTAGGTGGCTCGAGTTCTACATGCAATGCTTTGTGTTGGGAAATGTGGCCGGAGGCTGCTTCTTCGGATCTGGACCTCACCTAAGTCGCTTTGCAACTGTCGTATGGTGTTGATATGCACCCAGTTATTCTTGGTTGCAACTTGTTCGACGCCACTGGGCCAATCACGAATACCCGGGGGAGCGTCGCTCTTTCCTCAGCCTGCGATACTGTCTGCTTCGAGGGAATCTATGGCCCACGATCGGGCACGGTCCACGGGTGAGACTTTCTATTGAATCCCCCCTGTGAATTTCTTTTCGTCTCGTTTCAAGTCTTCCGCAGGAAAACAACCAGTTCTTTCCAGTTGGAGGATCGCCTCGGTAGATCATATGCAGCAACAGGTCATTATATGGCAAGTGATGATGCATCAAACTTGTTTAACGAGCATTCTATTAGCTGCAAGCAGAGAAGTCAGAGAGAGACGTTCGTTTGCGATGCACTGCACGCTTTCCGAGCCGCCCATGATCCTTAAAATGTGTCAGACCGTCCTCGTTGGGCACAGGGATGAAAGAAAGTACCAGAGATGACGATTCATTCATCCCTTCTCCAACGAGCTACATCGCGAACAGCTATCCATGGACAACCCGTTTTCATGAGGAATCATTCCCTACCTCAGCACTTTCACAGGACCTGCAACGTAGTCGTAGAACGACCACACGGATATTTTGAGGGAAGAGGGAACGATTCACAACGTCGACAACTGGGTGTTGCATCCGAAACATATCCCTAACAATCAGGCCTCCAGAGTCTTCGGTAAAAAAAAATAGTCATGTTACTTAAATAACTTGAACAAAGAACGGCAATCAGCAACCAATCGCAGAAATAAACCATACAAGAGGCGGATTTCATAACGTCAGATCCTAGCCGATTTCGTGCTCGCGGTCCTTCGCAAACCTCCATGCATCTGGGCAGGATAGTAGTGTCAGTGCAAGTAGGACTGATAGGCCGAGTACTGACTTTGTTCGGCGAGCGCTTTGGATGCATGATACGTTGTCAAGACAGAGGACTTATTTCCTTACTCTTTGAAAACCCCAAGTGCTCTAACATCCCAGTCTTTCTCAGTAAAAGCAGACATGAAGCGCCTGATGAACTGACTATAAGCATAAACAACAACTCGACATTCAATAACCATTATAAGAC
>NW_026260903.1:0-67763 GCF_024613125.1 Pisolithus orientalis | reverse complement strand
ACAGGTTGTTTATGGAATATTCTTAACTCTTGGTGAAGTTGGTGAGTCTGAAGAGTTGAATACATGGTTGACAGGTCTGTTTATATGTTGCCATAAAACAGGCCCTGGCAGTTGCCTCCATGTTCTTCCAGCAAAAATTGGTCCCACAGCCCATATCAGTGGACATATCTACAGTGTTGCAGCTACAGTTGGCAAATTGGGTGCTTTTATTGGAACATGGGGTATGTACCACACAAAGACTAGCTCAATCCAGCTCTAGAAACTGATCTCCAATGTCTATAGTCTTCCCACAAATCATTGATGGTGTGTTTTGATGCACTTAACAGAAAGTGTAATTACTCATGCAGTTGGATTTGTTCATTTAGCTTTTGGTGGTTCAAAAACTGCAAGGGGAAATACTGGTCCATTCTGGATTGGTAGTGGCCATGCCATTCTCAGTGTTATTGTGATACTTTTCCTGATAAAACCCCTTACACCTGACAGTTTGAAAGCTGAAGACAAAGCTGTGTGTTATTTCCTGCCCTCTGTTACTTTTCTGGGCATGAACTGACACCCTTCTAAGTTCCATCAATACCTGGAAGAGAATGGACTTAATGTGAGCAATATGGTCATTGGAAGACCAGCTGAGGAGGTGATCTATAATGAGATGGACATGTGGCAATTGCACAATAGTGAAATTGCATGATAGTGCTAGTTGTTGTATCCTTTGATAGCTCTCTCCATTTATAATGAACATTCCAAGTGTAATTATTATTCAGGCCCAGATTGTTGGCACAATGTGAATGGGAGTTTATCTATTTGTATATATGTATCTTCATTGATGGGAAGAGGATATGTACTAAGGAGAATGTTCTTCTGGAAGGAGGTCCAAGAGCATTGTTTGATGAGCATGATGACAACTTGTCAAGTCTGGAAGTCTGGGGTCAAGACTGGTCCAGAGTCTGAGTTGGGTATGAGGCCAGGGCACTAGGAAACCAAAGGGGAGCAAGAACAGATAGGGGACTGATTGGACTTGGTGGCTGGAGATGCAGTGCTATTCCCTTGCATGGGTTGCAGTCTGAGTCTGAGGCCAAGACAGATGTTTCAGATGAGACTTAGTTGATTTCAGACTGAAGAGTACAGACTGAGTATCCACAAGCTTATATACTAGAGACAAACTATAGTACAGAGACTGGTAATGCCAGTCTCATGAAGATTGGTCACATGATTGGTAAGAGACTATTAGTAAAACATGACAAAGATGACCAGAGACTGGGACAGAGACAAGGGCAGACTGGGTATGAGGCTAGGTTGGCCTCAACTGAAATGATACTTCATATGAACACTGCAAAGCAGTCCTACCTGCAACCATCTGGAGGTAGGTGTTTGGCAAGGCCAAGGCTGGACTGAATGAGTGTGAGGCTGAGTCCAGCTGGGGTTGAGGCATGGCTATGACAGTATTCCCTTCATAGGGGTTGAACCCATGAGACCCCTGTGAGAGCAGTATGCTGAGCCTGAATTGTGGCTGAGTTTGAAAAAACTTGATAGTCCTGGCTTGCTAAGCCCTTTGTGTCTTTCATTCACTTTCCATCCATCATGTCCAATCCAAGGCCAACCACCATGACCAACAGCAACAATGAGGGCCAGATCATTGACTGGACCCACAACACCATCAAATATGATACTGGTGATGATGAGGAGATGATGAAGGCAAAGGCAAAGGAGAGGAAAAGATGAAAGGCAGCCAAACAAGCCCAGTGGGAGGAGCAGGCCTGGTTGGAGGCTGAGAGACAGGAGAGGGAGTAGGTTGAGGCAGAGAGAATGAAGTGGGAGGCTGAGGAGAAGAAGGTGTGCAAGGAGGAGGAAGGGTGTGAGGCTGAGTGCAAGCACAAGGCTGAGGCTAAGGAGAAAGCTGAGGCTGGCAGTAGTGATGAAGCCAGTGCAGAGGTGAAGATGGTAGTAATGGACCCCAGGTGAGTTCATTCCTCTCAATGCAATTTTCATTTTGTTTTAACCCTCCCAGCTGTACTCATTGTACCTGGGCCAAGGCTGTCTGCAAGTTTCTTGTGGACAGCAATAAGAAGTGCATCACCTGCATGCAGTGCAACCAATTGAAGGAGAAGTGCTGGTGGCCCAGGGATGGGAAGGATGCTGAGGCTGGCTTGAAGGCTGGTGCAAAGGTCAACAAGGGGAAGGACCAACAGAATTTTTCACCTTTGTTATGCTCCAACATGGTGACTTCATCAAATGGACTAGGAATAAATGGACAGAGGGTCACAGGGTCACACTGAGGGTTGAACTTGTTGTAACCCCTATGGCTGTCCTACTGCCTCTGACTTTGATAGGTCCTTCCCATTAGGAGTATACACCCAATGCAGAGAGGAGCAAGAAGAGAGACTATATTTGAGGACAGTTGCAAGGTGGCAAAAAACTAAAGACACAGGGTACTGTATTTCTACTTATATACCTTCTGGGGGAGGCATACAATACTCCTGTAAATAGCTAATCACTGTGGAAGTTAAACAATGAAATGTAAATGAATCAGAGTGATTCATAACTGTGGAAAATGAGGCCTGAACTGGCTGCACAATCAGACAGGTGCAGCAAGGGGCAGAATCATGATGAAGGTGAAACATATCAAATATACTATACAACAGTAAGGTGGGGAATGGGATAGGGGAAATGTACATGTAGACAGCTAGACTGCAGTTGGATGCAGTGTCAATGACAAGCCAATAACACTGTAGGGACTGTTGGAGTTCACCTGATGCATCCAAGGATGGAGTGCAATCCAGACCATGCTCCAGATGATGAACATAACCACAAGTACCAATCCAACCCCTATGCACATGACCACTGTCCCACACCAAAGGTGTTTGGTGACATGGACATGGATGTTGCTGATGAATGGAGATGAAAGACTGGAGCCCTAATGTGTAGAAAGACAGCAAGGAATATTGGCAGTCATCCTTTGCACAAGAACTAGTCATCAGTGCCAAAGAAAAGAGAAGGAAACAAGTTAAGCACCCATAAAAATTCTTAGTGCCCATGTACAGCATTCTGGTTTTCAACATATCTCCCCTGTTTCTGCTGATACTGACACCATTCCCACACTTGCTTATAGTGCTCAGCCACATGATCCTACCTTCCAAAACTGGGAAAGATCCTCACAATCCAAATGTTTCTACAGCACTCCCTCCAACAGACACTCATTTTGCTAATTCTTCTGATATGGCTGCCTCCATGTTGATCATTTCACTTGTCCCCTTTGCTAGGGGCCATGGCTATGTATATTTACCAGGAGTTCCTACTAGCACCTGTCCTGAAGCATCCTGGTACATCCCATCCTTGTCTGACCCCTCTCAGCCCATCTGGCTTGGAGTTCTCTTTCTCAGTTTGGCCTCCAGGAGGACATTCTTTAGTTGCCACAGGTCTGTTGTTTGGATAAAAAGGTCTTATGTGGTTGTTTCAGTCTCTCCAATCCAAGAAGCATACAGATCCTTCCTCCCTGCTCCCTGCAACATCTTCATACCAGTCTCATCAATTATTCTTCCAAAATTGCAACAGCTACAGTATAATCTACTGTTCTCCACTCTCCCTGATTGCATCCATGATGAGTATGATGCACACTTTGCCTTCTTGTTGCAAGATACAGCAGAAGACACTCCCCTTTCATCCTCTCTTCCAACAGAGTCTTGTTCATGAAGTTTTTATTTGCCTCACTGAGAGGACAGTTTGGGGGAGGGAAATGTGATCCCCTATTCTCCTGTCACCCAGACCCCCAAAGCTTGACCCCTTTGACACCTGGCACCTGCAGTCCCTTTATGGATGTCCTATATCAGTATCAGATCAGCACTGCCTCTCTGTCATCCTACTTTGGCCTAGAAGTGATTCCTTTGAGATGTGACATGCACAGCTTCCCCCTAATGCAATTCCAGTGCACTTACTCAGTTTCTGACAATGCTTGACTCATACTTTGATATTCTGACTGTCCTTGACTCACCTATTGCCAATACTTACCAATTGTTTGACTTTGCTTACTGATTCTTTGCTTTTTGGCTTATTTATGCTTACCAATGCTTACCAATGCTTTCTAAGTCAATTACCCACCACTTACATTCCTTACTTATCAGTTACCAATCACTTACCAAGTGTTTGGACCTTGTTTTCCACAGGCAATGCCCTTGTACTATATATATATATATCACTGTACTTGGATAGCTGCAAGGAAGAAGACATCAGAGAGCCCCTCTTGCTTACATTTCTTCATCTCTCAGTAATTCATTCATTGACTTTGGTAGCTGAGGCTTTATTAAGGGTCTAACTATCATCTACTTCACTTATCATTGTCTATCATCAATATACTTCACTCCAAGTCCTCCCTGAGCTCAGTACAGCTCAGAATACCACATTAAGTCATCATCCTTCCTTCTGTAGGTGACAGCAGTCTACCCCATTACAATCTCTCACTTTACTGCTCCTTCTTTGTCAGGAGTACCCCCAACCCTCAGCACTCATCTTTGAGTGTTGTAACTCACAAAAACCCACCTGAATAAGACCTTCCACCATCTAGGTATTGCATAGATGCACCACCACTCACTTTCATTGTCTTTTGTGTTGGTTTTGGTTGGTTTACACCACTGAAGCACACTCTGACTCATGCCACATAGCCAGTATGCAGACAAAAATGGTAGGCCAGCAGGTCAACATGTAACACATGCAACTGTGGAGATTCTCCAAGTGAGTTGGGAGAATTTCCAAGCAGGTATGGGGAATATCCAAGAGGATAGGGAGACTCCCCAAGCAGGTAAGGGTAATCTCCATCCAACTGTGGCAATGTGACAATTTGTGTAAACAATGGTGTTGTTCTGAGTATTTTGTGTTTTTCTCATGCATATCTCCACCTTCTGATAAGATAAACATGCTGTCATGATCACACAATCAGGGGCTAAAGCTTTTATTATGATGAAATCACTCCATTGTCACATCCTGCAGTAGCAATTCAGTGCCACACCAGCTATAGTAGTTATTAGCATTGTGTAGTGTAGCCTTTGCTACACTTTGGTAGTGTACATTTTTGATTACCTTTGACTACAAAAAGTGTAGCATCAAGTGGTAGTGCTCAAGTCACATGACAAAGGATCACTGATGGGAGGCTGTGTGTCATGGTCACATGAGGATGCAAACAACAGTCAGGTGACAGCTGGTATGCAGTCTGTCAAGTCTGGGCCTACTCCAACCAACTCTGATGCTGATTAGGGTCTGGGGAGAGGTATGGAAGCAAGTCTGACACAGATGAATGGAACTCCAACTAGTGGAGGATTGGCAGAGACAAAGTCTGCTGAGACAGAAGAAGAATGGTGTGAGGGTGTCAGGTTCAGCTCATGCACTACCCCCTTGCATGATCTCAGCCCTCATATTTCAGAGGTAGAGACAAGATGGAAGTTCAGAGATAATGCCAACAGAGAGAAGACAAAGGAGGATTGGAGTAGGAACTTCAGTGATATTCATACTGAGGAACAGCAGAGTACTGTACATGCTTTTATACTTCTACTGAGGTACAACAACTGGAATCAAAACTGACATACAGAGACTTGAAAAATCTCAAGTGAAAACTTCCTGGACAACAAATGAAGGGTGGACAGAGAACATAGAAACAGTCTAGGTGCCAAACCAGAAGGTGTGCACACTGCAGAGTACCTGACTGCATGGTGTCAAGGAGAAGGTTGAAGGCTAGACAGTAGGGTCACATGACCTCTTGTAGACCAGTCCATGTGGTCCAATGGTAGGCTAGTACCAAGTCTGCCAGTAGGCAGAGTGGAGAAGACTTGTAAAGAGTAGAGAGCAGGCAGAGTTGGTGCAGAGTGGGTAAGTGTCTAAGTGGAGTAGTGTGTGGAGTGACTAGGGACTTAGGATGAATGCATGGGCATGACAGAGTCACTGGGTTGCTCAGTCATGTGATTGGCTGCCACAAAGGTCAGTTACATGATCCTAGTAGTGACATGTGGATGGGAATCCCATGTCATGTGACATCACATGACTGTACTCACCTCACTGTGAACCTGGCATGTGACTAAGCTGCCCCTGAATGAATGCTATCCCATAGTGTGGCTGTGCTACACATGAATCATGTCACTACTCATTCATTCCTCAATGGAATGGTCTGTACCTTGGTAGGTAGGCCAGTCCACATATGTGGTATCTCCAACATGTCCAAAGACCAGCTAATCAAATTCTCTGGTTGCTGGGATATAACAGGAATGGCAAATGCAAAAAACAACACACACCAAAGTAGGCTACAGGCTTGTCATCCTTGTCCACCTTGGAACATGTTTTGAAGGTGTTTTGAGATGTTGTCAATGTCTGTTTGCTCCATATCTTTGGGGTTAACATCCATATTTGCCTCATATCTTGTACCAATTCTTCCTTGTCAAGCTCACCCAAATTTTCCTCTTACAGCTTATCCACCTTGCAAGTACATATGTCCATGTTGTGTGTCCTCTTGGACATTGACACATTGACTGTGAACAATCATAGCTTTGCCACACTTTTGCCTTTATCCTTTTGAGGAAAGAGGCAATCAGGAGCCATATGGCTCTCCTTGTTGCAATTGAAGCAGGTGATCCCTGCTAGGAACTTCTGAGGTTGTTTACCCCTACCATACAAGTGATCCTGTTCTCATTGACAAGACTGCTGTCTGCACCATCCTTCCTCAGGAATCCATTGCTCTTCATTGGAAGATTTGTCTTTCTTCAATAAATGGTAACCCCTTTCTTTGTATATTTAAGGTTTTCATTAGATGAAGAGTATTGATCACTCTTCCTGCTGCATGGGTGTGAACTGCTTCATCCCTGGGAGGTTTCCCTCCAAAGCCAGCATGGCCCATTCTCATATGCATGCTTATGGCCTTCTGCACCACTTCCATGCAACATACCTCTTCAAGGATTTCCTTGATTGTTGAGTGCTCAGTTGATATTCTGCAAGTTTCAAAGATACTCTTAATCAGGTATTGAACATGCTAGCCTCTGCAAAAATTTCCTCCTGAACAAGTAGTCATCTTGGGGTTGCAGCATTCAGTGCACCCAATGCTTTATGTATACAAGGCTCAGAAAATATTGCAAATAAGTTTTATCTCTGTTGTACAACAGTGTGAATACCATGGGGTACCTGCACTAGGCATGTTGCAGTAGAGGTTGGGATTAGATATTTAACACACCATACAAATTGATGATAAGCAGTAGTCCCATACCCCAATGTGCTACCCTTATTTGTGACCATACATAGACCTCATTGGCCTTCTGGCTTTATCTACAATTTGTTTGCCAAAAACATCTCAGAATAATGACTCCATGAATAGTGAAAACATCCCCTTACAAGAGAATGCACATGGATGCTTTGTGATTCAAAGGTTAATAGCACTGGACAAATTTGTGAGAAATATGACATTGTGGTGGCAGTTTGGATGTATATGAGACTTGGGAAATTATTGTATAAATTGCCATATTCCAGCAGTCTATATGGGGTTATACAAAGGAAGCATGAATTCCCAACAACTGATGGCAAGAAATCAGGTCTCAAATTTGAAGGTGGGACAGAACTACATGACAAGACATGGATTTACAAAATAATACACAGATTCCAAATCTCACATGATTTTCCACAGCAATAGGGGATTTCTCAAAAGACACCAGTAGGCACTGGGATGCTGCAAATTAAACCTTCATACTGGTTAGCAGATGGAAACCAAGGGACTCACCAAGAATAGTGAAGTACATAAGAGCTGAATATATATATATATATATTTTTTTTTTTTTTTTTTTTTTTTTCATTCCAGGAATTTCTTTGCTGTGGACAATTCAAATAGGACTTCCATCATTGTGGTAAAGAATATGTCTTACACATCTGGTGTGCCTGTGCCTGTGCCATACCCACAAGCTTGGGGTATAAATCATCCACCCATTCACCATGTTGCTGGAAGGCTTCTGCAATGCATGCATTAACAATTTCTTGGACACCTGATTTCTGATATTTTTGGACAATCAGTGTCAGATGCTGTGGCAAATCCCCCCTTGTAGTACCCCTATCCTTGACCTGCAACTGGAAAAATAAGTATTCAAAGACAATTACACAACCTGTAATCATGAGCTTCAGATTAAAGCAACAGCAAGAAAAGATAATTTACCAATGCCATGTTCTACAAGTGCCTTCAGGGGATGCTGCTGTGATGTGGACAATGCAGGGATGGAGATAGAAGTGCTGTTATGTTTGATGGGTTGCTATTACCAACCAATTCAACACATCATAGGCAGCTAGCAAAGAAAAAAAAGAATTGAAACATACCACCTGACAAGATATCAAGGGTAAAATGAAACTAATGTTGAAGTAGGAAAAAGAGTGACCAACCAACTGTAAAACATATGGGCAATGGATGAGTGCAGGATTTGGAACAGAAACCATACAATCTGGAAATAGGTTAATCTTTGTCAGGATTTCAGAGGAATTATTGCAACTAACATGCTGAGAGATACAGGTGGAGGAATAAGAAAAAGGCAGACTACATGGGAAGACCTGCACCTACATCCTAACACAATGCCTCAGCAATATGGCAGAGATACATACAATGATCAAGCTCACCATCTATTTGATGAGAAGACCTTGTGAGAAGCATGCTAAATAGGCAGTGTCTATATCACTCACTCTCTAAGACCCAGAGGTCAACAGTAAAATAGTAAGGATTGTAAGTATACATTTTCCTACAACAGATGCTGCCACAATATCATTCACATCCTATGAAAGCAAATGCAATGGGGTAGGAGAGAAAATCAAATCCAGTAACCATCCATGGCTACCATCATTCATCTATCCACTCACATTCTATGCATGCAAGCAAAGCAGGGGTGAATATAGTTAGCATTCATCCACTACCATCTACCATGACCACACTCACATACTATGAATCCCAATCAAACAGGGTGGGAGTGAACATGTCAGCATACATCCACCACCATCTGCCATCTGCCATGACTCCACTCACCTCCTATGAACCCCAGTCCAACCAGGTGGGAGTAAACATGTCAGCATGCATCCACCACCATCTTCAATGAGTCAACTTACTTGCTGTCAATCACAGTCCAACACAATGACAACAATTGCCTTCAGTATCAGTTATACTTGCACTTGCAGGATTTCACACACCAGCTATATCCTAATCAGCCACTCATTCCCCCAACAAACTGGTTGCTTACAAATGGGAACCATGTTGAAAGGTCATGTGCCAACTTGCCCAGTTTAATCTGATCACCCCTATAGTTCATGACCCCCTTCAATGTCCTTTCTATAGTCAGTACCCTGCAGAACTTGATCATTACTACTCACTTCATTATGGCAAATTCCATGCAGAGTCCCAAGTTGGCCACTGTGATGATATAAGCAATCCTTGCAGCCCTTCCTCTGTCAAAGCATTTGCTGTGCATTTCAATAGCTCTTTACAATCTACACTCTCCTGTTCCATGCCTGAAGAGACACATGCTAATCCACAGTTTTTTTCTTCATGACTTACTTACCAGCAAGCATCAGGTAACTTTGAGGTGGAAACTTCAGTTCATTCAGCCAACCTTTAACCTTTTCCAGACAGCCCTTTTGCAGCTGTTTTCTACCTCTGGTGCCTCTTTCATTGCATCACCTTCAGTAAAACCCCTTTCCATCAGCTCATCAATTGCATCAAGATTTAAGGCATCTGCCTTTGTTAGTAACACAATCACAGGAACTGTGCAAACCCTAAATCCTTGCACCAAATACGATGTGATATTTGTGAACACATACCATGCCCTGAATCACACTCATTAAAAAACTTCTTTTCAGCTGCTGTTACCATCCAATGGTTTTCATTCAAAGGGATGCAATACCTAAATCAATTCAAGGACCAGGTCAGTGCACTTCCAGGCATGCTAGTCAGACATGTCCCTACCAAATTGCATATATTCTCCTGCGCAGTTTGGTGGCCTTGGCATGGTCTGTGACGAATTTCTTCATTTTATCAAGCTCTGCCTCGCTCCCTGCCTCGAATCCACATGAGTCGTAGAACACAAAGCGCGGGTTACTTTTAAACACCAGCTCATCCTCAATGTTATGGTAGCCACGCTGCATAAGTTTGATGTGAGCCCTGCACCATCCGAGCATCAACCTGGCAGAATGACGTGTTAGCAAATACGAAGCACATAACATACCCACGTACCTTCTCTCCGTTTCCATCGAAGATCTCAGGCTGATCCGTAGTGTTACAGACCCGCTGTAAAGCAATTGTTTTACCCGCATTTGCTCTGCCCATGATAAGAATGCGAAAACGAGGGATGCGATCAATCTGCTTCTTGGCCTCGGTAGGATCTAAGCGGTAGGCTGAAGCCCGTGTAGGGGCAACTGTATCCAGAGCAACTGGAGGAGCGGCTTCAGTGGGGAGTAATATACCAGCATCGTGACTCGGAGGTTGAGAACGCCGCAGCGGACGCCACCAGGAACGAAGAGAGCTCGGCGCCATGGCGATGTGAAGATGAGAAAACAGGTCTTAGGATGTCTCGAACAGTAAGCGTGCTAAGGCTGTAGGGGACGATGACGGTGCAATACGAAGAGCATGAAGAGACTGCGGACTCGAGTGGCGTTGATTCAACGTGCCTGTCTGCAGTGCACAGCCTGACACATGTGTAAACTACACCACCAAGTTCCTGCTGGGCCGTCCCATTTCTTCTCGTCGTCTGGCCGAGTCCTGGTGATGCTATCGGCAAGGGAAAGACTCGACTACCGGTCCTTCCTTGCTGTCCGCGGTACGAAGGCAGCTCGATAGGTGCACTAGTTATGCTCCTGATGAAACATGCCACCGATCTTCTCAGCGGCTTTGTCTCTCCGTCCTCGCTCCGTCCTTCACACCAGACACTGTAGCACAGTGGAGCTTCCCCAGCTCCTCCCTCGAGGATCTGGTTTCCAAAGACATTCTTCCACAATACTCGGTCGTGCAGTTGGGAAATCCACAAGTAACATGTCTCTTTGCTAACCGACGCTAGTATCAGCACGAGGGGTATAACCGATCAGTGCCCTGACCAAGGCGTCCACACACTCACGGGGTCAAGATCCAAGCCACGAAACCGACGTGCTATGGCCACATCCGCTGGTGGTGTCGATGACGACCATCGCTGAGCATGCCAACTCTGTTGTCACCCCTCCACAGTACACAGCCCAAACTCCGTCTCCAGAATGCATCACCAGCGAGTGCTGCGTTCTGGCTACCGCCTTACCCCCCCTTACCTCCACCCGGCTGAGATCCCATCTTTTTTCGCTGTAGGTGACTCCAACCGATAGCCATGGAAGTGGCAGACCCTTCGGTGTAAAATTTGTGCGATAATATAATGGGACACCTATTAATCTCTACGCCATAGTCATTCATGTGCGGCTACATAGGTTTTCCAGCTAAACTTCAATAGAAAAAACAAGCTTTTAGAGCATGTGCCTTAGTGCTCCTTTCCCTTGGGGACAGTTTTGTCGCTTTCTGAGAGGCGAAGACAGTCCTGAGACCACAGATACGTATCGCATTACCCCTTCCCTACATGTGGCAGCTTTTCATACTTCCTCCAGCGCGACTTCATGAAAGTCTTACCACCGGACTCCAGTGCAGAAAACATCAGAGCATCTCGATTGTATTCACCGAGCATTTCACATAATGAGAATAGCCCAAGTTCGAGTTCTCGTCGTATATCCGGTGTCAGGATACACAACGGTCGTTCATAGAGTCGATGTATGCCAAGAGGACGCGTTCTGCATGCTTTGCGAAAGGCTTTGCCAGAGATTCAGCTTTTTGTGTTTCGGCGGCAACCGCGGTATGTCGGGTTGTGTACACACGAGGGACAGTTTTGACGGTGAGCGTGGTGAGAAGTCGACTAAGAGCACGGCTTTTGGTAAGCCGAGTGGCTGAGATGGTGAAATCCAAGACAGAAGTGTTCCTGCGACGAGCTTACTCTGCGTAGCTCCTTGCTGCGGACGCATGCGCCTGGTTATCAGCAGCAGTCGATGCAAGACGAAGGCTAGATGCGGGTGCGTATGTATAACCTTGTCACGTCCCAGACGAACGAGAGAGCCTGCTACGGAAACGATGCAGTGAAAAATCGCGAATGAGGTGGCGGTGTGTTGTCGCTGGTGGATCCCGATAAGATTTTACAGAGCAAAGACCAGATACTCCCGATGTCGGCTGAACGCACGGCAGCGGGCTGCCATTGGATATAAGGATGGCATTGACTAAAGCGTCTAAAGTGACAACACTCACTCTGTCAGAACAATGCTTCGCGATCAGTTCCAGATAATGTTCTTTCAATTCCGATGAACCTCCCTATAGGTGAGGTCGATCGGTGAAGGCATGAAGGTAGCGTGTTACGAATGCTTGGACCACTTTGAGAGTTCGCGTGGTGATGCATTACCGAACCCTGTTACTTATAATCAGAATAGGAGATTGATACAGACCTTGAGGTACAAGATTGTCGAGAGGTGTATCAAGCTTTTGAATTGACCCGCCGGAAGTCCTGGGCCCTCGATTCCTACTCCTACTACATTGAGGCGGAAAAAAACTGTCTACAGACAATTCCCCTGCGACTTTCGCCACTTGCACATCGAGGGCGTCGCGTGCTACCGCAGTGGTGTGAGATATTTTAAGCTGAAACCGACGTCGAACAACGGATTGCTCTCCATCTCAGTGCCATTCATTAAATACAGTGCTGGGATTGTCTCGAGGTATGCCGAGTCCTAAATATTGGGAAAACATCGAAGCTCCTCGAAAAGCAGAATAAGAACGTGAGGGCACGTCGTTACACGATCTGTACCTACCGGCAGCGAATGAATGCGCAGTGGGCTTCGCATAACCCTAGTCGCTAGTTTTATGCCTATCGATGCGAGTGCGCCACTGGTAGAAAGGCAGTCTGCTTTAATGCAAACGACAGGAAGGCACCTGCAGAACCGAAGGATGAATGTAAGAAACTCTTTGATGGAACGGACAACCAGCTCGAAACGCACCTGGCATATTGGACAACTCCCCAAACTGTGCATTCCTCAGAACAAAGAGAAGAATGTCGCGGGGTGAGATGTCTCGGTGTGAACCCAGTTGTCCTTCAAGTTTGTTGGTAGTTCCAAATGGAAGTTCTAATCGAATGGTCAAGAGAAGGCAGATGAACCTCTGGAGCACCTCTTTCGGAGCGACTGCACTGAATATTGCAGTGCAGTAGGGCAACGTTTCCGATGAGATACGAATCTGAGGCAACCGAAGGAACGCACTCGATGGCGCTTATCCACCGATCAGCTAACACGTAAAGTAGGGAAACGCCTAAGTTTTCTTGCGCAAGCGCTGCTGAAGAGCCGCACCATCGACTTTGAAGGGAGAAGTGACGAATTAAAATATCGATGCTCGCCTTGATAATGACACTGGCCTGAGCATGTTGGAAGCCGCGCGTTTGGGGAACTTGCGCGAAGTGTGACCTGACCTGTACATGTGTGGATGCAGTTTGCACAGAGAAAAGAATAGTAACGAAGGCCATAGGCACGATTTCCAGTACTAATTCCGCCGACGTGCCTTCGTTGCCGACGACGCCCAGAAACTCCTCGATTTCATCGCTTCATAATACGTCACTTTGGCCTAGCATCACAGACGTTGACGAGCTCGCAACTCGTAGCAATCGAGCGCGGACATCGCATAGACATCGCAACGAAGCAGAAGCGACGACGTCATCCGAAGCTAGCATATCAGGGTCTTGCTGTTCCCTTTCGCGTTGCCGCTTCCTGCGCTTCTTTCTCTTGCTTTCGTCTTCACGTCGGGGATCTACTTCTTGCCACTCACCTCGTCCGTGTCGCACACAGTCTGGGCGATATCGCACCCCAACTTCCCAACCTAGGCCCACACGACTCCTGGATTATGAGCACCGGAGACATACGCATATAGGGAGAAGCTAGAGATAACGGTGCCAGACACACGGGAAACATAAGTAAATGCAACTGCTAGCGAGTGATACTTCGACCACAGCGTACCATCGTCATTAGCGTGTCCTGCTATTGGTATCTCTTTCCCTTCACCAGTTTTTCGTCGCTTACCGCAGCATCTACAGATTGTACAAGCGTCAAAGCTATACGGAGAGCTCTAGTGAGCGACAAAGGATGTGACCGAAGCGGACTGAACATCACGTCATGCAATGGCACAGGGAGAGACTGCGAGACCGATTCGGGAAGGGTGAGTGAAGAAAGGGCAGTAAGAAGGATGAGGATGTACATGTGTACCATACAGGTCTTAGCGCGATTGTCAAGAAAGTCCGAAAGTAGTCGCCGAACAGCATCCGTTGGCCGCACGGAGAGCAGGTGTGGCAACTACGAAACCGAAGATTAGTCTGCAAGATGCGCCAAGATAAAACCAGGTAAATTACTACTACTCACACCGACAATAGCCCCCAGTAACCTCTGCAATTCGCCGCCTATCAGTTCACACTCAACTCCTACCAGCACGTCGAGAATATCTATCGCCAGAGTCACGGCCGGCATGTCATTCGACTGACAAACTTGACCCGCGCGCTCGACTGTGACCAGCGCATGCTCCCTCGCTTCTATCAAAGCAGACTCCGCATCACCACTGGGAGCCATGTTCTGATTGCCTGACCCAACAGTTGTGCGCGGGGTGTACAAGCGCTCCCTTTCGATCACGTCCAAGATCCCTACGAGCGCCATCTATGCATCAGCCCTTTGTGCTCTGGAGTCTACCGTTACGATATCGCGCAAAAGAACCTTCCAACGGGATTCCCAGACCTCCATTGCATTAGTGCGCACTGCGTCATGAATGGCCAGGGTAGGAGATGCCGACTCGGACGAAGAGGGGAAAGGCGTTGTGCAGTGGCAGTTTACTGCACAAAGACCTGCAGCAAAGAGGCTTGGAAGGAGGGAAAGACCCTGATCCGTGCACACGCGCGAAAGTGCATTCAATAATGTGTCGAGAGGCTGCCTGAGACCTCCAATGGAGAATAGCGTCTCGATACGACGGGTTTTCTTGGCTTGTTTGTGCACTCAGCGACTGAGAAGTTATAGAGGGAGAAAGGGTACGAGCCCAACGGAGAATGTGTGTCCAAAGGAAGATAGTGTACAGTGTTTGAGTTAGATTGGCACAGAAAACAAACTGCCAATATTGCCAATCCCGAACGTTACGTATTTCGCTATTACCCAGTCAGACGGATGCTGGGCATGGGTGATGTTTTATATTCCTGGACGCATCCTGGTCCAGGTCAGTCACATATTGCAGTTTGCGAAAATGATGACAATTGTCAAATATTTGCAAGTCGCGTCGTGAGGATTTCCAAATTAGGAAATGAATCAGTGCACCACACAGTGCCACCATGTTGCAGAGCAAGTGGTACATTAGAGACCCAAGAATGGCCAAGAACCAGTCAACAGCGGCGAAGAAGCTGTCAAAGGTGACCAAGAAGACCAACACTGGTATCAAGATACAATTTTGCTGACCTTGCCCACCAACCCCAGTTGATGACAAAGTTGATAAGCAGCTTGCCCTTCCAATATCGGCATCCTTGCAATTCTAGGACACTACTGCCCAGATGCACGAAGCGGGCACACAAGGGCCAGTTCCTGACCCTGGGATTGATGATCCTATCTTCGTGATTGATGATGTGGCTGAGAAAAGCCACTGTATGCTATTGGACAGACTTGAGACTTCATGAGGTGAGTCATCATTCAACCTCCCCTCACAACTGACTTTTTTGTGCAGACAAGACACCTGGGCTGAGATTCATTGACATGGATCCAGCATTCTTTGAGCCTTGTATGGACAACACCTCACACAACTCATCTGGGTCAGAGCCCAACCCACCACCCACATCATTTAGGGTGCAACTGAGTGCTGAGATACTGATAGTGATGTCATGTTCAACTGCAAGCCAGGTAGAAAGTTCATTGAGAAATAGGTCAGAGTCCTCCATAAAAAGGTCTTCCATTGCATTGAGCACCACCCTGGTTATTGTCTGAGCATGTCCCCTCAGTGGTGAAGGTGGTCATTCTACAGCACTGTCCCTTTCCATGATGGACTGCCGGCAATAGCAGCTGTGAGGCAAGACACCAAGAGCAGCACAAACATCTTCTAACTGAAGACGTTTGTGGGGTTGCAGAGGGGGAACCCAGAGAGGAATCTGTAGGGAACCTCAGTAGTCTGTCAAGCTACTAATATTGAGTATAGTACCTGTAGGGAACTATACAAGTTAGTAAGGGTATTCTATCTATGTAGAAGTGTACTCACCCTCAGTAGTCTGTCAAGCTACTGAGGGACTAGGTAAATTTTACTAGTGTATGGGTGTGCTCTAACAGCTTATGTAAGTGACATGATCATGTGCCTAAGTCCAAGTAAGGAAAGGGGTTGTTTCACTCCAACACTAACTCCCATCCAGAATTCCACAAATGCAGTGCACACTCTTTGAGGTCATTGCTGATGTGGTGATGGGGCATGGCAGGGACTGGAACAAACATATATTGACAGAATCCTGGACTACTGTAGAGTACAAGCACTCCTATATATTGCATGCATTTCATTTCCTAATTTGGAAATCCTCACAACACAACTTGCAAGTATTTGACTATTGTCATCATTTTCACAAACTGCAGTAATACCTTCCAATCTAACAATGACATCATGTGACCTCTGATGCATAGTAGTGGTCTCAGTATGCCAAAACCCATGGATAACCTGTGGATGCTAAGGGTAAGTCAACCCCATATCCCATACCTGTCCAGGTATCCAGGCAACCCCTGCCCATGATAGACCCCAACTTAGCCTCATACTGTAAAGTCATCACCTCAGATGTTGTCACTGCTCATGTGCAACTGAGTTTATCTTTATATGAGTGCCAAGGCAACAGAACAGATCACAGAAGCAGAAGGAGCATGGAGATGGAGAGTAGAAAGCTGACAATGTCATTCTCAATCTCACCAGGTGGTGTGGTAGAAGTTGGTGTACTTGAACTCCTTCCTGATCTGGAGCAGTAAGTACCAGCCTGGGGTACAATACATAACATGGATGCTGGTCAAGTTGCCTTTGTTACTGCCTGAGTGGAGTTGGCCAACAATGAAAGCTTCACCATCCTTCATGTGCCAGATGAGGGAGCCCAAATTGCCCTGAGCAGAGAAGGTGTTGGAAGTCTTGATGCCCATGTTGTAGATGCCAAGCTTGACAGATGGGATACCAACCTCATTGCACATAGTGTAGTCACATTTAGTCACAACACATGGGCAGCCTGTGTGCCAAAACACCAACACTTATATAGACCCTGAGACAGGCCTGCCTAAATAGATTGGCCAGTACACATGGACAGGCCTGAGGGACTAAAGTGAGAGCAACATATGTACAGGCCTGTAAGTGCATTACCACAACATATGGGAGGGCCCACAGTGGGTAAGGATATTGAAACATTTAGATGGGCCCATGACCAATTAAGTATACTGAGTTGCTGTAAGACATGGACAGGCCTGTCCTGGTAGGTTGCACCCCTGTTGCAACATCAAGGCAGGCCCACCTATCATAACATGGAGAGGGTCACAACATAAGGATGGGCCCATCTATGATTAGAATACAAAGTTGGCAACATATGGATGGGCCTGGGAGTAATATCATTTATGGTGTTGCAACATCTAGACAGGCCCATTCATAATAAGCCATACCCCTGTTGCAACATAAAGATGGGCCTGTCAACAGTAAGATGTACTGCTGTTGAAACATAAAGACAGGCCTGTCACTAGTATCATTTAATAGAGTCACAACATAAGGTTGGGCCCATCAGTAATCTCATGTATAGCATCACAACATATGGATGGGCCCTTCAGTAGTATTATGTATATTGTCACAACATATGGGTGGGCCTGGCCCCAGTAAGATGTACCCTGTCAAAACATAAAGACAGGCCCATTGTCACACACCAAAGGTGTTTGGTGAGGTGGACATGGATACAGCTGATGAATGGAGATGAAGACCATAGCCCTCATGCAAAGAAGGACAGCCAGGAATGTCAGCAGTCATCCCTCACACAAGAACAAGTCATCAGTGCCAGAGAAAAAGAAAGGGAGCAGGTTAAGCACTGGCTAAAATTCTTAAGTGCATCCATCATCCTTCCAAGATTGCAACAGCTACAGTATAATCTACTGTTCCCCACTCTCCCTGATCGCATCCATGACAAGTATGATGCACATCTTGCCTCCTTGTTGCAAGATACAGCAGAAGACACTCCCCCTTCATCCTCTCTTCCAACAGAGCCTTGTTCATGAAGTTTTTATTTGCTTCACTGAGAGGATGGTTTGGGGGGGAAAGTTGCCATCCCCTATGCTCCTGTCACCCCACAGACCCCCAAAGCTTGACCCCTGTTGACATCTGACTCACCCTGTCCACTTTTGGATGTACTATATTGGCATCAGATCAGCACTGCCTCTCTGTCATCCCACCTTGGCCTAGAAGTGATCTCTTTGAAATGTGACATGCACAGCCTCCCCCTAATGTGATTCTAGCACGCTTTCCCAGTTCCTGACATTACTTGACTCATACTTTGATGTTCTGACTGTCTTTGACTCACCTATTGCCAATACTTGCCAATCTTTTGACTTTGCTTACTGATTCTTCACTTTTTGGCTTGCTAATCCTTACCAATGCTTACCAATGCTTTCCAAGATGATTACCCATTGCTTACATTCCTTACTCATCAGTTACCAATCACTTACCAAGTGTTTGCACCTTGTTTTCCAAGGGAAACACCCCTGTACTGTATATAAATCACTGTACTTAGATAGCAAAAAAAGAAGATGTCAGAGAGCCCCTCTTGCTCACATTTTATCATCACTCAGTAATTCATTCAGCAGCTTTGATAGTTGAGACTTTATTAAAGGTCTAACTATCGTCTACTTTGCTTATCCTTGTCTATCATCAATATACTTTGCTCCAAGCCCTCCCTGAGCTCAGTGCAGCTTAGGACATTGAATTAAGTCATCATCCATCCTTCTGTAGGCTGACAGCAGTCTACCCTATTGCATTCTCTTGCATTCATTCTTCTTCTTCATCAGGAGCACCCCCAACCCCCAGCACTCATGTTTGAGTGTTGTAGCTTGCAAAAACCCTCCCAAAGAACAGGTTCTACCATCTAGGTACCACATAGGCACACCACCACTTGCTCTTTTTGTCTTTTGTGTTGGTTTTGGTTGGTTTTCACCACTGAACCACACTTTGACTCACACCATCACTAATATCATTTAATAGAGTCACAACATATGGATGGGCCCATCCACAGTAAGATGTACCTCTGACAAAACATAAAGACAGGCCTGTCAGTAATCTCATGTATAGCATCACAACATATGGACAGGCCCTTCAGTAGTATTATTTATATTGTCACAACATATGGGCAGGCCCAGCCCCAGTAAGATGTACCCTGTCAAAACATAAAGATGGGCCCATCAGTAATGCTGTTTAATAGTGTCACAACATAAGGACAGGCCCTTCAGTAGTATTGTTTATATTGTTGCAACATATGGATGGACCTGTCAGTAATATCATCTAATAGCATCACAACATAAGGACAGGCCCTTCAGTAGTATGATGTATATCATCACAACAAATGGATGGGCCCATCTAGCAAGATGCACCCCTGTCACAACATAAGGATGAGTCCATGTATGGTATTCTTAGGCAGCAGAAAGAGAGATCCAAGCTATCTACATAAGGATGGTCCATGTAAGGCATTCTCAGGCAGCAGAAAGGGAGATCAAAGGGATCTACATAAGGACAGGCCCATCCATGGTATTCTCAGGCCACAGATAAAGGAAAACAAAAACCAGTGTTACAACATAAGATGGGCCAATCTGTCCATTGCAGGATTACAAACCCTTGGCACTGCATAAGATGGGCCAATCCATCATATCATAGATAGCTCACCACAAATGGACAGGTCTATCCATAATTGGGCTATCCCCCTGTCACAATATAAGACAGGCCCAGGAAGACAAGAAATGAAGAAAGTAGAACCTCTTGCACTATTGAGTATCTGAATTTCCCAATATAAATTGTGTTTCATGTTGGATGATTTGCCTATTCAGTTGGAATCTCAGGTGCTGGTCTATGTAGCTGCAAGCCAGGCTCTGCCATTGGAGCAGACAGGAAACATGCAAAACAAATGGCAATGCTATTCCAGAACAACACATCATATTTTTATCTGAGCCTCTGCTTCATATATGCATTCAGGATTATTGACTTGTACTGGTATTGCTGTCATGCCATGGGAATCATTCATAGGTGGGATAAAAAATGTGACATCTGTGTATCTCATCATCTGTCTTTAACCTCTGACTCTTCCACTCTCCAATCACCATCACCACTCTCACTGTCAAACTACTCCATCATCTCATCATCAGAAACATGTCATTGCCATTGTCTCACAAGCTCTTCAAGAAATTGCCTGAGCTTGATGCTGTGGCCAACTGCATCCTTCAAATTTACTTCAAGGATATTGCAGAAAGCAGAAAGCTGGGAAAGGCAGACAAGATTGCGAAGTGGAGAGGTGCCATCAAGGTGATAAATGATGAACTAGTGCATCATAGCATCATCACATTTTTTCACTAACTGATGCATTCAGGATGCTGTACATGACCTCATTGCTAGGATGGATGAGATTCTGATGACCCTCATTGGCATCAACATGTTCTTAAAGTGGCATGAAGACCTTGGCTTGATTGAGCACCTGTGGCCTGAGTGGAAGACTGCCCTATCCCCTTCCAAAACTGACATTACCAACCACAAGTGGCTTGACATCATTGAGTGTCAATAAAACTGCCACCATTTGGGCCTCCCTATGCTCCATGTGGTGCCAACACCAACACCACCCACTCAAGAGACCAAAATGCCTATGAGTGACAAAGGAAAATGGAAAGTGACTGAGGCAGAGGTGGAGCAAATGATAGCAGAGAGCTTGCACAGGATGGAGGTGGATGATGAGGGTGAAGATGAGGTGCCAGAGAAGGAGGATGACAAGGAAGAACCAGTGCAAGGCAGGCAGAAGCACAAAGCTGCTGCAAAAATGACATCCCATTGATCCAGATGTCAATCCTGCTCTAGGAAGGCAACAGCAGAAACCGACAATGATGATGACATTCCTGCTCAAGGCCAATCAAAATGCAAGCCTTGTCCACCATTGGATGGACTATATGGTCACACTGCTGTAGCTGCCAGAAGGATGCCTTCCCCTGGCCCCCATTCCTGTGAGTCATGCTGCAGATGCAAGGTCCAATGCTACAAGAACCCTGGGAAGTCCTGCTTCCCATGTGACAGTTGCAAGATTCAATGTAGCTATGCAAAAGGTGGGATTGCTGCTCCAACTTGACAGAATCCATTGTGAGCCAGCGGAAAAAAGTGAGCTCAAAGTCTGTCCCCAACAATGGAGGCCCAAGAATCCAAAAGCCCAAAGGAACATCCCCCAAAGTGACATGTTTTGATGGCTTCCAAAGCCATCAATGCTAGGGTTTGGCCCTCCAACCAGGGAGAGACAATCCCTGAGGGATCTTCACTCAGTATGTTCACAATTTCATGTATTTACACTGACTCAAATTTTATTCAGAGATTTGTATTCCTGCATTCAAACACAGGGATTCCTGCCCAATCCCAGCTGCTGTACAAGCAGATTTGATCATCAAAGCTGGCCCATCCATTGCACAGGAGGTAGAGGAATCTATGGCAGCAGGTATGTTTGATCACTCTACATTTATGCTAAATATCATGGTTAACCCTTGTATTCAAAGCAGACACCTGCCCATTGACAACAGCAGCACCTGTCCAACACACAACCACTGTAACTCCCAGCACACTGTCACCTGTCTGTGCCCCAATTGCTGAGGTGTCACAAACATCCAACACAATCAAAGAGTGAATCAAAGATTTGGAACATCAACTCAGTGATGCTGAGGCCCACTGCCAATACTATGAGGATCAAATGTATGATTTCCAAATACAACAGGATGAAACCATGCAGACACTGGACAGGATGGCTAATGAGCTGGAGGCTCTGCATATTTGGGTATATGGACAAGCATTGGGTGACAATCTCATCAATCTCTTAGGGCCTCTGGCAGATGAGACAAGGGCAGATAGGACAGCAGGGTGAACAAGGCCATCTATCATTTTACTCCTCCATGGTACATACAATGTCATTTTGTATTTCCATTTTAATTGACCACTCCTGCCACATTGTATATTCAACCTTTATTTAAGAGTGAGAAAAAGACAATAATGGCTAGACAGCCAACAGAATTGCAAAGGATAATCTCATTCTACTAAGACAACTGCTGATGTATCCCAATAGGCAGAAGCTTAGCAAATGCATGGCTTTGTGATGTAGAATAGTGAACTTGAAACTTAAAAAAATGAGATAGCAGGATGGTCTCATTCTGCTAAAACTGGAGCTGATGGAACCTGATAGATGGAACCTTTGCAAATGAATGGACTGTGTGATATGTGATAGCAACCTGCCATCCAATGCAAATGCAATTAATAGTCTGATTTGGCCAACACATCTGAGTCTGCTAATACAGCCACTGATGAATCCCAATAGACAGACACCTGGTAAATGAGCAGGCTATGCTATTTACAGCATTCACTTGGGAGTTACAAAAGAAGATAATGGCTAGTAATAGGATAATGATGCAAAGAAAGATGTCAGCCTGCAAAAACAGCATTCCATGGATCCCAATAAATGGAACCCTTCTGAATGAGCAGCCTGCACAATATGCAAGGTTGATATGGACTGTCTCGACCTGCTAACATGGCATTTGATGGATCCTGATAGATGGAACCCTTCAAAATGAGTGGACTGTGTGAGATGCAAGGCTGAGAGCAATTGGTCATTGGATGCAAATGCAAAGCAATATTCTCATTGTGCTAACTAGGATCCAGAGTATGCTTGCACAGGATGGAGGTGGATGATGAGGGTGAAGATGAGGTGCCAGAGAAGGAGGATGATGAGGAAGACCCAGCACAAGGCAGGCAGAAGTGCAAAGCTGCCACAAAAACAACATCCCATCAATCCAGACATCAATCCTGCTCTAGGAAGGCAACAGCAGAAACCAACAATGACAAAGATGTTCCCACTCAAGGCCAATCAATACACAAGCCTCATCCACTGTTGGATGGACTATATGGTCATGCTGCTGTAGCTGCCAGAAGGATGCCTTGCCCCAACCCCCATTCCCGCAAGTTGTGCTGCAGATGCAAGGTCCAATGCTACAAGAACCCTGGGAAGTCCTGCTTCCCATGTGACAGTTGCAAGATTTGATGTAGCTATGCAAAGGGTGGGATTGCTGCTCCAACATGACAGAATCCATCATGAGCCAGGGGAAAAAAGCAAGCTCAAAGTCTATCCCTGATGATGGAGGCCCAAGAATCCAAAAGCCCAAAGGAATGTCCCCCAAAGTGACATGTTTTGATGGCTTCTGAAGCCATCAATGCTGGGGTTTGGCCCCCCAACCAGGGAGAGACAATCCCTGAGGGATCTTCACTCAGTATGTTCACAATTTCATGTATTTATGCTGACTCAAATTTTATTTAGAGATTCATACTCCTGCATTCAAATTCAGGGATTCCCACCCAATCCCAGCCACCATACAAGTGGATTCAATCATTGAGGCTGGCCCATCCATTGTGCAGGAGGTAGAGGGATCTATGGCAGCAGGTATGTTTGATCACTCTACATTTATGCTAATTATTGCAGTTAACCCTTGTATTCAAAGCAGACACCTGCCCATTGACAATAGCAGCACCCATCCAACTCACAACCACTGCAACTCCCAGCACACTGTCACCTGTCTGTGCCCCAATTGCCAAGGTGTTGCAAACATCCAAGACAATTGAAGAGTGAATTGACAATTTGGAACATTGACTCTGTGATGCTGAGGCCCACCACCAATACTATGAGGATCAAATGTATGATTTCCAAATACAACAGGATGAAACCATGCAGATGCTGGACAGGATGCTTGCGAGCTGGAGGCTCTGCATATTTGGGTATATGGATGAGCATTGGGTGACAATCTCATTGATCTCTTAGGGCCTCTGGCAGATGAGACAAGGGCAGATAGGACAGCAAGGTGAATGAGCCTGTCTATCATTTTACTCCTCCATGGTACATATGATGTCATTTTATATTTCCATTTTAATTGACCACTCATGCTGCATCATATATTCAACCTTTATTTAAGAGTGAGAAAAAGACAATAATGGCTGGACAGCCAACAGAATTGCAAAGGATAATCTCATTCTACTAAAACAATTGCTAATGTATCCTGATAGGTGGAAGCTTAGTGAATGCATGGCTTTGTGATGTAGAATAGTGAACTTGAAACTTAAAAAATGAGATAGCAGGATGGTCTCATTCTGCTAAAACTGGAGCTGATGGAACCTGATAGATAGAACCTTTGCAAATGAATGGACTGTATGATATGTGATAGCAACCTGCCATTCAACACAAATGCAATTAATAGTCTGATTTGGCCAACACATCTGAGCCTGCTAATACAGCATTCAATTGAGAGTTACAAAAGAAGATAATGGCTAGTAATAGGATAATGATGCAAAGAAAGATGTCAGCCTGTGAAGACAGCATTCTGTGGATCCCAATAGACAGAACCCTTCCAAATGAGCAGCCTGTGCAATATGGAAGGTTGATATGGAATGTCTCAACCTGCTAACATGGCATTTGATGGATCCTGATAGAAGGAACCCTTCAAAATGAGTGGACTGTGTGAGATGCAAGGCTGAGAGCAATCGGTCATCAGATGCAAATGCAAAGCAATATTCTCATTGCACTAATGTAGGATCCAAGGGATGCCCACAGGTGGGACATGTGCAAACAAGCAGATTGTGAGATTTGCAAGGTTCAATTCAGGGAAAATTGCATTCTGCTATTGCAGGAGTCAATGTATTTTGATAGGTGGAAGCTTGGCAAATGAGCAGATAAATATTTCTCTGCAGATGGAAATACAACCAAGGGCATTCAGCCAGTCACTAGTGACCAATTCACCCTCTGTATTGAGCAATAAATATTCTGTTTCCCAACAATGGGTTGTTGCCATTCATCTCAGCCTGTGGATGCATGAGCCTTTCAAGACAAACAATATACATACTCATGTCATACCAGACATATCCACAATGGAAATAAAACATGTGAAAGGTGAATCAATGGGCTAGTTTGCCACTGGACATCTCCTGTGAAGTACATGCTGACCTGCCCATCAGCTACAGGGTGGAATGAAAGGGCAGGGAATGGAAACTGCAGGTTCATGTTAAGCTAACATTTAACTACAAATCTTTCTCCAGAACAAACTGAATATCAGTCACATTCATGGCCTGCCATTTGCATTTGGCATGCTTGGCCAACCTTGAATACATCATCCTCTGCCTTTCTGCATAACACTGCACCCCAGGAGCTCCAATAGTGCTGCTTCCCATCTGTATCTTATGCTATTCTTTTGCTCAAAATCTGAAGAAACTTATAGCCCATTGACATTCTGATATTACGAGCTCTTCCTCTTCTTCCCAATGATCTTTGACAGATTTTGCTTGCAGCCAATGAATGCAATAGACTAATTGAAGAAAGTTCATCAACCTTAAAGCACTGTTGAACAGTAAGGTCAACATACATTCAGACATCCAACTCTTTGATTCTGTGTCCTGCAGGACATTGATCAACCAAAACCATGGAAGATGGGTTCTGCAGTGCTCCTGTGCATTTTGGGAGAAGGCTGCTGTCTGCACAGCCAGGTCTTCTTTATGAAGCTCTTGATAACATCCTAAGATATCTGCACCTGTGCCAAGTACAACCATGGCATCTCTGCATTGATTATAAATCATGGCCTGTTTTTTTACTGAGACATTGATAGTGCAGATCCTATCCCAGGCCCAAGTTTTTGTAGAATAGCTCTTAGCTGTGCACACCACCCCCCAAAAGACAGCCACCTTGTCTGCCAACATAAGATGGAGGCCATGTAGCACATCATTAGCTTGACCTGTGCAAAGCTTCAGCTCCATTTCTGCAAGATTTTGAAGCCCTCAAGCTTGACATGTGTCAATGCCAAGAGCAGATGGAAGTGGCAATTTGTCCTGCAGTCCTGCCAGGGTTCCATCTGAAGTGGGCAACTCATCCCCCACATTGTCCAGCCAACCATCATCTGAAGCATAATCCTGCTCTGAATTTGCATCAAGAAATGCAGTCTGCTGTACAGATTCACTGGTGGAAGTGTTGGAGCCCACTTCAAGGTGCAGCTTCAAGTGCATCATGACATCCATGATAAAACCTGATTGTTTAGATGCAATGTGATCAGCACAGTGTGCCATAGCCAATTTTTTCAATTCTGATGCCCATTCCCCAATGTCCTTTCTGTCCATGTGAAGTGAGGTTATGGCCTCTTCTAAGTGTAAACTGCATGCTAGCCAACTAGCTGCTCCATGTAGGCTTCTGCTGGGTCTTGGTTCCTCCAATAATGCTAGTTTGATGGCATGCACTGTTGGTGCTTCTCATGATATGTCAGTATTTTGCATTTATCCAAACAGGTGGATGCCATACCTGCCCTTAATTGAACTTTGAAGATGCCCATGACAGATGGGTTGTTGACATGATCATGCAGTGCATGAATCTCTTGCATTCACCAGCTGTTTCACTGCTCTGCAGTCAAGGCTTCATCTAGCTTTATATATGCCTGCCTTGCCAATGGCACTGCTGCTTGAGCCACATTGAGCTTCTGCAATAGGCTATCCACTTAATCTTGGATGTCAGAGAGTGTGCTGCAAGTGGATCCTCAGACTAACCAATCCAAATCATCTTCATGAAGTTGGAATCATTCATCTGGAAATCTAGCAGTTCTTGGCAATGTGGTGAGGTCATCCCACATGCAGATGTGGATGCCACATTAAGGATGGACCACAATGTTTCAATGATTTCTCCATCTACCCATCCAGCCCCCTTGATGAACAGTGGAGCATACTGTGCATAACATTCCTTCTTGTGCCCATGCACATGCCATATGCTGATTGCAGGGATAATCCAAAGTGATGATGGGATATCAATCATCTCACTTTGACCCACATGCTTCTGCAGATTCATCATGTAGGAGCAGTTAATGTCATAAAAGCAAACCACTTGTTTGATCCCTTCCATATTGTATCCCAATGCATTTGCCAAAGAGTAGTCCATGTTCAACTGTCTGCAGTGCCATCAGCAGGTGTCAAAATCGATGATTCAACCTCATACCTTTCTCCTTTTTGGAAGTCAACAACACAATGTGGATAAAAGCATCTGTGCCATGTGCATGCAGTTGCCCCAATTCTGGTTGCATGAAGCTTTCCCCAGGCTGCATTTGCCTGACTGATAGCTCTGTGGTTGTTGCAGGTGGATTTCTGTGCCTGAGCTCAGATCATGTTTTGCATGGGTTGAATGAATTCATACCTCTGTGATATGTGGAGTGGCCTTCAAATAGTCTGCATAGTGCAGATTTGTCACCATATAACCTAGTCCATCCATCAACCACACCTGATCTTTGGATTTCCACTCATGCATGTGTTCCACTTTAAAGTTTCTGTCCATTACTACTGTGCAGGTGAACTGCCAGCTGGAGAAGGTCAGCATATGAGGATTGCATTATTGGAGCTGCTTACTGGTCCAAATCCCCATTAGTATCAACATTTATTCCAGGCTGGGGGCATGCTGCACGAAATAATGCCAGTCCACCTTTCTCTGCTGACCTTGTTGTCCTGCAGAATCCATTCCATTTAAGTAGCTTGAGGTATCGCCATTTCCACACAACCTGTAGAAGCTCACAGTATCTATCCTGATTGACCCTTCAGACATTCCAACACTTGAAACCAAACTACCAAATCTTACTGGAATGAGGTGTGGAAACACACTGGATGTGATCCAATGCAACTTGCTGTAATAGTTCATACTGGACATTCCACATTCCAGGTTGTCCCTCAGGAAGTCATCCAGAACCATGAATGTGAATTCAGTGCTTGGCTTCTCAAATGTTGAGGGAAATAGTTTGGCTCTGAGTAACTGTATGTATTGGGTTTCTGCAGTCTCACATTCACACCAATTCACTACAATGAAATGAACACCTGTGACATCCATGATGGTGAGATATCTTGACCCTGCTGGAGGACAGAGGTGCTTTGGGTTTTCTTCAATATCTTCCACATCTTCCCACTCTTGATCATCCATGGGCAGAGGTTGACCTGCTGCTTGCTGGGCTTGTGTGATTGCATGGGGACAGGGTGCTCCACCATGTCCCAGGTGCAACTGAATGCCAGTCTGTGGGTCTTGATGTGAATGTAATTCTGGGCAACCAACTGATCTCTCACCATGTGGAGGGCAGATTCCTTGTAGAAGTCCCCTGTCCACTGTTGGATCCTGTGGAAAGGCAGGCTCTCATGGCTCTTCTGGCAACATTCTGTGCAGAATAGGGGCTGATGCAAGCAATCCAGACATCTGCATACCCTGTCATTGCCACACCAGGTGCAGTTCCTTGGCTCTGGGGAGGCTTCCAGCTCCAGGAGTATATTCAAGAACTCCCCCTTCCATGGAACCCATTCATGGATGTAATTGTTCTGCATCTGACACACCATGTGAAGTCCACTTTTGGGTTGGCAAACTGCTGCATACCTTTTTCCATGGTAACATCAGTTGCTGGACCAGTGGGCTCATGCTTTCATGTCCATCAAAGGCTGAATCCACCCATGCATCAAAGTACTTGTGGGAGTGAGACCTTGAATGCTTGGATGGTGAGGATTGGGGAGAATGGACAGGGGTTGTTGGATCTGGCTGTTTGATTGTGACTTCTACCAATCACAATCTATATCTACCTCCAGTTCTCCAAGTCTTGACTTCCAGCTGCTTCACCCAATGGCCCAGGGTAGGACCAATCATTCTCATACCCTTTTGAGTGCTTCCCTTGGCTATCTGGAGGTTGCTGATTTCACAGTATGAGGTCAGTTGTTAGAAATGCTACTGCTAGTGCAAGTTGCTTTATCATTTAGCTCTATTGATGTCAGTACCTTAACACATGTCAGGGCATAAATACAAATGCTACTACACTGGCCTTGCACAATGCATGGTGCTGCCTTCTTATTACTGCTCAATCCCTGCCCACACATTCCCTTCCTGCTGCAACATTACCTGGGTGCTTTGCCTGGATTACAATGGTGAATTTGGATGCTATATTAGCTGATGAAGGTGAAATGAGATGTTCAGTATCAATATAAGTATGGATATGATTGGGCAAGCCAACTGACAGCCTGGATGCAAACCAGGAGCTAATCTGCCTTTGGGCAGGATCCTGTCAAAGAGATCAGCCTGATTGCATATTTTGGTCACTTCACAGAGCTCCCATCAAAGATATCAGCCTTATTGGATATTTTGGTCACTTCATGGAGGTCCAAATGAATTCCTTGGCATGACTGCTGTCACACACCAAAGGTGTTTGGTGAGGTGGACATGGATAGAGCTGATGAATGGAGATGAAGACCATAGCCCTCATGCAAAGAAGGACAGCCAGAAATGTTGGCAGTCATCCCTCACACAAGAACAACTCATCAGTGCCAAAGAAAAAGAAAGGGAGTGAGTTAAGCACTGGTTAAAATTCTTAAGCACCTGTGTATGACATTCCAGTTTTCAATGTATCTCTGCTGTTTCTGCAGATACTGAGACCATTCCCACACTTGCTTGTAGTGCTCAGCCACACAATCCTACCTTCCAAGATTGGAAAGGATTTGTGCACTCCACATCAATCATTTTGCTTGTCCCCTTTGCTAGGGACCATGGCTACATATATCTACCAGGAGTTCCTACCAGCTTTTGTCCTGAAGCATCCTGGTACATCCCACCCTTGTCTGCACCCTCTCAGCCCATCCAGCTTGGACAGTGTGTTCTTTGGTCACCTCAGGTCTGTCATTCACTTGGAAAAGTCTTATGTGGTCATTTCAGTCTCTCCAGTCCAAGAAGCATATGGATCCTTCCCTGCAATGTCTTCATACCAGTCTTGTCCATCATTCTTCTAAGGTTGTGACAGCTACAGTATAATCTACTGTTCTCCGCTCTCCCTGATTGCATCCATGACAAGTATGATGCACATCTTGCCTCCTTGTTGCAAGATACAGCAGAAGACACTCCCCCTTCATCCTCTCTTCCAACAGAGCCTCATTCATGAAATTTTTATTTGCTTCACTGAGAGGATGGTTTGGGGGGGAAAGTTGCCATCCCCTATGATCCTGTCACCCCACAGACCCCCAAAGCTTGACCCCTATTGACATCTGACTCACCCTGTCCACATTTGGATGTACTGTATCGGCATCAGATCAGCACTGCCTCTCTGGCATCCCACCTTGGCCTTAACAAAGGTATGAGTTTCTACACTACATCAGTACCAAGTAAATGAGCAGGAATCTAGTGATACTCACCTCAGTGTATGAAGTAGTCACTGAGGTGGAAAACAACAGTGCAGAAAATTTATAGTATGGTAATTAGTAAGTGTAGTGACATTGGAATTTAATTCTGAGGGTCAGGGAGAAACTCCAAGCCCTCTGGGCAAAACTCTGAGAGGTTACCACAACTCCAGAATGCATTCTTGACACTCCCCCTCAGTCAGAACAAAGTCTGAGTGCAGATGCAAAGTGTTTTGCCTTGGTGCTTGGTAAGGGTTTGGTAAGGGTATCAGTGACCATGTCATCAGTAGGGCAATAAATTAAACAAAAGGAATGATTTTCCACAGCAAAACAAATGACATGGTATCATATATTGATATGCTTGGTGCAAGCATGATAGCTGCCATCCTTGGTGAGTGCAATGGTGGATTGGCTGTCAGAATACAGTGGGATAGGATGTTTGAGTGGTTGGAAAACTTCCCTGATGAGTTGTTGAAGCCACAAGCCCTCTTTGGCTGCATGAGTTGCTGTGATGTACTCTGCTTCTGCAGTTGAGAGTGTGACAAGTTCTTGTTTCTGCAAAGCCCAACTAATAGCTCCTCCATCCAATAGATATGCATATCCACTGATAGCCCATTGATGCTCCTGTGAAGCTCCATCTGCATTGGTATAGCCCTTGAGGCCTTGTTCTGAGTTTCCAAATGTCAAAGCAAGCACTTTTGTGCCTGAGATATACCTGTAGATTCATTTTGCAGCCTCCCAGTGAGTCATGTTGGGTGCATTGTTGAACTGCATGACTGTGGAGACAGCAAATGCAATGTCAGGGTGTGTTCCAATGGCAAGGTGCATGAGGGAGCCAACAGCAGCATGGTAGGGTACATTTTTCATGTGTGCAGCTTCTTTGGCTGGCTGCAGAATTTCTCCACAGGAGAGTTTTATGCTGGGGTCCATCAGAATTGTGGCTGGCTTGCAGTCAGTGAGGTTGTATTTCATTAGGATGGCCTCGATGTGTGACTGCTGTGACAGGGATATGGTGCAGGCTTCTCTATTCCATGTCACCTTCAGTCCAAGTAGCCAACTGATGGGCCCTAGGTCGGAGATTTTGAAACAAGTGCTTATCTCCTGTTTAAATGAGCAAATTAATGATGGGGAACTGCCTGTTATAGTGCAGTCATCAATGTGGCTGGCAAGGATGAGAATTTCCAATCCTATGCAACCATAGAATACTCCCCAGTCTGCATGTGCCCTGGTGAGTCCAAGATCTGCTAGGGTAGCACATAGCTTCTGGTACCATTGAAGTGCACCTTGTTTTGAGCTGTATAATGTGACATTTAACTTCCCAACTGGATGGGAAAAATTCTGCCCTACAGCATAGCCCTCAGGGAGCTCCATGTAGATGTTTTTGCCATCTCTGAGTTTGCCATTGAGGAATGCCAAGTGCAAATCGAATACATCAATGACCCAGTCATTGCATGCAGCGATTGCTAGTATGGTGCAGAGAGATGCAAGTCTTGTGATGGGAGCATATATTTTGTCATAGTTGATGCCCTGTATCTGAGAGTAGCCCTTAGCAACTAGGCAGGCCTTGTACTTCTTGATTTCTCCAGCAGCATTGCATTTGATCTTGAAAACCCATTTGCATCCTATGACATTTGCACCTTTCAGGCACTCAATTTATGGCATTTTGCCACTTCAACCAGTCAGCTCAGGATTTTTCCTCATGAACTGTTGATGGGTCCAGCCCTTCAGCTTCAGCCATCCCTGCCACCATAGCATACACCATGTTGGTGTCATCTTCATCAGCAGCTAGTTCATTGTCAAATACATAGGTAGTGTTCTCTCAGGATTTTGGGCTGTTTGGGTTGCTATCACTCTCTCAGAGTTCTTTTACAAAGTCAAGAGGGATGTGCCCATCACAAGTGCCTTCCCCTGCACATAGGCACCTCATATAGTCTGATTCAAAGTGCTAGCAAGTGGAATGATGAGGTTGAGGTGGAGGTGTTTTGAAATTTTCTCCAAGTGGGTCCAGAGTTGGTCTTGGAATTTCTGAAGTTGCTTTGGTGGGTTGCTCAACTATCTGTGAGGCCTCAGAATTTCCTTGTGAAGCTGTGGAATTTTGTTTTGAGGCTTTGGAATTCCCTTCTGAGGCATCAGAATTCCCCTGCTCCCCCTCAAGTGGCACACCATGTGGTATGGACACATCTCAGTGCTTGAAAATGACACTTTGTTCAATTCCAATTGCTTGTGTGTCAGGCCAGTAGATGTGGTGGCCATCGCTCTCAGCATCAAAACCTACCCAGTGTCCATCTCAGGCTCACATGTCTAGCTTGGAGCCAGAGGTGTCATGGACCTTGACACAACATCCCCAGACTGGGATTTTTGAGAGGTTGGGTGGTCTCTTGTAAAGCATTTCATAGGGAGTCTTGGTGCCTAGATGATGAGTCAATGAGCAGTTTTTGAGCCAAGTTGCATGCATAATGGCCTCCCCCCAGAGGTTCTTGGGTAAGCCACTGGCATGAATCATCACTCACACATGCTCAACAAGTGTTCTGTTGAGCTGTTCTGCAACTCCATTGTGTTCAGGGGTATCATGGACAGTTATGTGTTGTTCTGTGCCTTGGGATTTCAGATATTCCAAAAATTCTGCACCAAGGTATTCTCCCCCACAAACTGAGCAAAGTCACTTGACTTTGGTGTTGAATTGTGTGTTAAGCCATGCTTTGTAAGCTTTGTAGGGCTTGAAGGTTTCAGCCTTCATCTTTTGCAAAAATAGGGTGGTGTAACAAGTGTGGTCATCCATGAATGACATGTAGTATTGACTGTGGCCTGGGGTTTGAACTGGAGAAGGTCCCCAAAGGTCTGTATGGATCTTGTCACCAAGGTGTTCATGGCAGGGCGGGTCACACTCCTGCCTGATGGGCTTCTGAGTTGCTTTCACATATTCACATGAATTGCATGGGCCCATGGTGGAATGCACTTCATCCAGTTTAATTCCAGTGATTGTGCCATCCTTGAGCATGTGCTGGATGGCTTCAGGAGTGATATGGCTGAGCCTGACATGTATCTCCTCCATGGTGAGGGATTCCATGGCCTCAGCTAGGCCTGCAAAGGCACAACAAGCTTGTTTGAGGTAGTAGAGCCCTTTTTGCATCGGAATTTCAGCTACTTTCTTTTTCCAAGTGTCAAAAATTTGACAACACTTGTCTTGGAATAATGCTGCATACCCAGCAATGTCAAGTTTGCTAACAGAAATGAGTGTAATTCCCATCTTGGGGGCATAGAGCACATCCTTGAGCCAAATGTGGGTTTGTGCAGTGCTGTTTGGGAGTGAGATTGCAAGATTGCCTTTCCCAATGGCATGGAAGGTGTGATTGTCAGCAGCAGTAATAGCTTTGGGAATAATTGGCTTGTAGCCTAGGAATTTGCTGCAGTAGGAGGACATATGACATGAAGTGCCAGAGTTAAACAGGATGGTCTCCTCTGTGGAATTTAGGCTTTCACCTGCAAGCAGAGCATGATCAAAGGTGTTCATATATGCATCTTCTTTGTCAATAACAATATCCTGGGGGTTTGGAATTTCTTCCTCTGCAATTTCCATTAGCCAATCATCATCCTGCAGGTGTGCTAGCCAAACTCCATTGGGTTCAGAGTCAGTGCTGGTCTGGGCACTCAAGCTGGCTGATGTGCTGGCCACAGTGGCTGCTTTTCTGGAGCCTTTCTCCTTCTTTTTCTCTTTTCCCTTGTTCTGGAACCACCTGGGCACTTTCCCAGCTTTTCTGCCACCCTCTTCCCAGCATTGGTCTTATGTATGACCTTTCTTTCTGCAATTTTCACAAGTAGACTTCTTTCCATCCTTTGCTGAATAGCACCCCACACACTCTTCACAGTCTCTTCCTTCAGAACTCAAAGGAACAATGATTCCAGGAGTGACACAGTGATCACTTGCTTGACATATCTATCATCCTTTGCCCATTGCTGGAGTTTTTCTGGGTACTTCCTGACAAGTTTTTGCTCTATGGGTGTGGGCTTCCAGGAGGAGTCTTTTCCTGCTGAAGGGTCCTCTGGTTTCACATCCAAGCCAGTCAGGTGTCCAATCAGCCCTTTTGAGCTGATAGCCCATTCAACCTGAGTCTTGTAATATAACCAGTTGCTTTCATCTGCATTTAGGGTTGGGACTTGTAAGGAATGATCATCTTTCACCATAGTGGGTATTCTTGCTGTGTAATAACTCTTTTGGAATTAGAGTGTGAGAGCAGGGCTCATAACCTCTACACTACATCAGTACCAAGTAAATGAGAGGGAATCTAGCTATACTCACCTCAGTGTATGAAGTAGTCACTGAGGTGGAAAACAACGGTGCAGAAAATTTATAGCATGGTAATTAGTAAGCATAGTGACATTGGAATTTAATTCTGAGGGTCAGGGAGAAACTCCAAGCCCTCTGGGCAAAACTCCAAGAGGCTACCATAACTCCAGAATGCATTCTTGACAGACCTAGAAGTGATCTCTTTGAGATGTGACATACACAGCCTCCCCCTAATGTGATTCCAGTGTGCTTTCCCAGTTCCTGACATTACTTGACTCATACTTTGACATTCTGACTGTCTTTGACTCACCTATTGCCAATACTTACCAATCTTTTGACTTTGCTTACTGATTCTTTGCCTTTTGGCTTGCTTATCCTTACCAATGCTTACCAATGCTTTCCAAGACAATTACCCATCACTTGCATTCCTTACTCATCAGTTACCAATCACTTACCAAGTGTTTGCACCTTGTTTTCCACAGGCAACACCCCTGTACTGTATATAAATCACTGTACCTAGATAGCAAAAAAAAGAAAGAAAGAAGAAGACATCAGAGAGCCCCTCTTGCTCACATTTTTATCATCACTCAGTAAATCCTCCATCAGCTTCAATAGTTGAGACCTTATTAAGGGTCTAACTGTCATCTACTTTGCTTATTATCATCTATTGTCAATCTACTTTGCTCCAAGTCCTCCCTGAGCTCAGTGCAGCTCAGAGCATCAAATTAAGTCATAATCCATCCTTCTGTAGGCTGACAGCAGTCTACCCTATCACATTCTTTCACATTCCTGCTCCTTCTTTGTCAGGAGCACCCCCAACTCTCAGCACTTGTCCTTGAGTGTTATAGCTTGCAAAAACCCTCCCAAGGAACAGGTTCTACCATCTAGGTACCACATAGGCACACCACCACTTGCTCTTTTTGTCTTTTGTGTTGGTTTTGGTTGGTTTTCACCACTGAACCACACTTTGACTCACACCATGACCCAAGTCACATGTGGACAACAACAGTTACCCAGCTGCTGTCCTTTTGGTGCAAGTGACAGGAATCCCATCCAAATGATGTGTTTGGATTTCAGAAATGGATTGATTGATCTGGAAAGCTGCAGCCACTGGTGGATAGAACTTTGATACCCCTCCAGGTTGTGAGGCAGCAGAAATACCAAAAGACACCTGCCCCCAAATGCAAAAAGAATCCTGGAAGGAAAAATGTCAAGGGCAAGGGTAAAGTGCAGGAAGAGGGAGTGGTGGATGATAGCACAGATGATAGCATGGATGACAGTGCAGATGACAGTAAAGACATCATGGCAAGGCTGAGGTGAGTGATGTTGGAACAGATGGTCCCTCCACTAAAAAGGTGTGTCATGTGTGATTTCCATGCATGACAGATCAGCACTAATGCAATTCTGGTCTTCAGGTATCTGGCAGGAGGCAAAACCATGCCAAGACACCACTCCCTTCTCATTCCCACTCAAATCCCCCACCAGCTGATGGTTCCCATAGTGAGCAGCTCTCTGCACCTCCAGCCCATGCAAAGACCCTGGTGCATCATCCATGAAATAATGCACTAACTGATGATAATGGGAGGGAAAGCAATGGCCATGATTCTGATGATGAAGCTGATGAAGACACTTATTTGCCCATCCTATCCAATTCAAAGAAATTGGCAACATCCCTGAATAGTGAGTTTCCTGTTGTAACTTGTATTCACAGCAAACCCTGATCTGCACTCAGGGAGTGAGTACACAACTGAACTACAGGACCACTCAGAATATACAGATGAAGATGGTTTGGAGAGCATTCCTTTCACTGACCACCCAACTGAGGAGGGGTCAACAAGCAGAAAAAAAGGTGGAAAGCTGAAATCTGCCCTGAAGTGCACACACAAGGCAAGTTCAGTCATGTTGAATCAGCTGTTATGGCTAACAAGTTTGCACTGTATATTAAGCAGCCTCTGTCAGAATCAAGTGAGCCAGACATGAATTGACACCAACCTGGGGCCAAATACTTGTCCAAGTCCAACAATAATGGATCTGGGACTGCCAATGCAGCATCTGTGAATATGAAACAGGGTGTCCCTGGGAGCACCTGGAAGTCACCTTGTGTCAGAAAGGCCCCTGCAAGGCCAGATGCAGATGTTCCACCTCCTGATGCAAAGAGATTGTGCAAGAAAACAGGCAGCAATCAGAAGCAGAAGTAGTTGTTGAATGCCTCAAACAGTCAGAACAGAAACCTTTTTTGGAACTCATGTACAGTCTATAGAGAGCTTAGCCTAGTGTAACACATTAGAATACAAGTGTATGGCATGTATGGTAACTCATGACACCATGGTGGTTGTGAGAGGCATCTTTGATATCAGAGAGAGGGATAGTTAAGCAGGATGGTTGAGCAGGACAATTGAGCAGAGAGCTGAGCAGGACAGGTCTATGTATCAGCCATGTGGAAGTGACTGGTAGCTATCTATGTAGGGAGATATTGCTGCTCATCTCACATGTATTGCTGTTACCCAAAATTTGGCTCTGTCCACCATTGTCCAACCTTGCTTCCCACAGTGCAAATGATATTCTCACCATTGTTCCTACAAGTTTAAATCTTGATTGATCATCAACCTATCAGTGAACCCATCATCATTGAATACATCCACCAAAAAGTCCTGCCAAGTTTGTTTCCATTGTCAAGGTGAGGTTGTCTTCATTGTTGGATCCAGTGACCTAAGTCATCCACAGCTAATGTAAGGCCAATTGAGCCAAGACAATCTAGCTCCCATGTGAAGCAGTCCAAAAATCTGGAGGAGACACTAGTACAGCTGCATGAGTTGCAAGAGCCAACCCCTCCACCAATTATCTCAAGTGGAAGGGCAGATATGGTGGGGTCAAACATGGATATTGTGGCCAGTGAGTGAACATGATTTCTCTCCAAGCTCAACAACAAACATTCTTTTGCTATAGATTCATGCAAAAGCTTGCTGGATCAGTTCCTGCAGGAAAGGGAGCCAACTGCTCTGGCAGAGGGCAGAATCACAGCTGGTGAGTTGGCACAATTGCCCTTCAAGCTAACAAACAAACTAATCTTCTAGTAATAGATCCACATGACAACTTGATGAATCAGTTCCTGAATTAATGGGAACCAACTGCTCCCCCAGTGAATGGTATGAATGTGTTGCCCTTCAAGCTAATGAACAAACTAATTTTCAAGTAATAGATCCACACAACAACTTGATGAATTGGTTCCTGAATGAACAAGAACCAACTGCTCCCCCAGCAGATGGTATGAACATGTTGCCCTTCAAGCTAATGAACAAACTAATTTTCTAGTAACAGATCCACATGACAACTTGATGAATTGGTTCCTGAATGAACAGGAACCAACTGCTCCCCCAGCAGATGGCATGAACATGGATCTACTCAAGCAATTGCTGAATGCATGGGAACCATTGGCACCACCAGTCACACACAAGAAATTAAACAGGATGGACAGGTCTTCAACACCTGCACAAGATGTTACTATGCAGGTTGATTTTCTGGCAGACTTGCAGAATGTGCAGGAACCATCTCCTCTGCCCATCACCTGCAAATCATCAAATCTGAGGGACCAATCTCCTCAACCCAATTCTCTGACTAACCTGCTTGCTCAATTGCAGGATATGAGGGAACCAACACCTCCCCCACTCATTTCAAATGTACCCATCAAATCTTTTGACTTGGCAGCAGATGAGGACAATGGCACAAACTATTTGACTTTTGGCATGCCTGAACAATCAGAGATGAGGGATCTTTTCAAAGAAATATGCAACAGTGAGCATTTATTTGGTTCTATTCATGTGATTGGTGGTATCCATTGATTATGTAGGTGAACTTCCATCCACACAGCAATCTCTTCAAATGGAACAATGGGGATTGGCCTGTTCCACATTGCAATTAAGGTATGGGCATGAGCTTAATCTGATACACCATTGACATTGATAATTTTAGTCCTGCATGCCATACATGCTGCAGTATCTCACTACCACAGAAACACCACTCCCAGCAACACATCATTTGATCCCACCCTTGATAGGCACCTTGTGTGGGCTGCAAATGCCATTGCAAGAGAATTGGGCACAGCTGCAAGGGACCAGTATGGTGCAGCCTCTCAGGGCCTTCAACTTGTCAATATGCTCAATTTGATGGAAGTTGTTTGTTATCCACATTCCACCTTTGAAAATTGTCCTGAGCCATTCATCACCAGCCAGTCACACCCATCTCACCAGTCTGTGGTAGAGATGGGTGTCCTCTACTTGGTGTGCTGGATCAAGGTGGCCTCTGTACATCTGAAGCAGACTGCCAATATCACAGGATGGCCTGCACATTGGTTTGCAAACCTAGCAATGGACTTGGTAGGTTTTACATCAATTTTTCACAATGTAGGACTGATACATAATTCCTTCAGAATCAGCTTAATAGCTTGATTCTGGTGATGGTGTTGCATGCCAGTTATAATCCTCCCCTCCCAGCATGCTACCATGTGTACCTCAGACACCAAGATGATGAGGTTAGCTTCCATGATCAAATGCAGCTAATTCCCTTTAGCACATTTTGCATAATTGACAATATCAGCACCATTGTCCCACATTGGACCCCACACACAGCTGATCCCAATTCCAGCTTTGCATTCCCTTGGTGGCTATATCATTCTGAGGAATATGCAGCAGATTCCCAAAGATTGCAAGGCAAGGGATTGTTTTCTGTGGCCTGGGATTTTTTTAAGGTATGCTGCTTATTCTCATCACTGCAAATAGTTGATGATGGCCCAGGGCTTATGGCCATTCCCTGAGGCACCAATCACAGACTGTCTTGATGACCATATTAAGGAGCAGGTAAACTACTGCATCAAAAATATTCAGAAATATGCTGATGTCATCAACAGTTGGGGTCAACAAATTGACCATTTCTATGCTAGGTGGTGGGCATTGCACAGGTTGTTTGGCATGCCACTTCAATAGTTTACATATTTTTGACTGTGGAGTTGGTTGTATATACATTGCTGTGAATGTCAATCATTTATGAGATACTGCCCATTTGCATGATGTCTGAACCCCTGCCCATCCATGCAATGTCTGACAATCTGCCCATCTGCATGATGGCCTGAGTAGGTTTACTTTTGTTGTAGTTTATGATGCACACCCTTTAGCTCTGAGTACCTGCCCAATCTATGATGTTGAAGCACCTGCCCATTTGCAAAATCCTGGAAACACCACCTGTCCAAAGTTCAAGAGCCAGCATATCCTAATAAAATATGAGATCCACATCACCTACTAAATCTTACATTAAATTTTGCAGCTTCAAATCAACAGTTCTCCAGTTGCAACTGGTCTAGGTAGTAGGTCATCCATCTGTGGTGATTGACACATGGGAACATGGACTGACTGATGTATATTAGCATGCATGTAGTATGCCAGGCATGCTCTGTCACCATCTACAGCTCCCACCCCATGCTCCAATGCTGAACCTGAAAATGCAATGATTGTCCCTGGGTTGTAGTGCAGCTGCAGATTCAATGTTGGAATGATGAAGTCCAAGGGCAGGTAGTCACCCATGGTTACCAGCATGTCATACCATGGATCCCATCCATTGATATCCTTGTGGTAACAAGTTGCCTGATTCACCATCATGGACATGCTGCTATACATGGAGCTCCATATTGGCAGAATGGAGCTCATATCCAAACCCACCCACTGTTCTGCCTGTTTGCCAAGGCAGGTCAATGCTTCCCTGCCATCTGCATACATTTGTGGATGGATGACATGCAGGCATGCAGATAACAGGCCATTGGTGTCAGACATTTGGTTGACCCATTCCCTTGTAGAAGTGTTTTCCATCCTGGATTTGAGCAGCCATGAGGTTTCTGGGAAGCCATTTTAGGGATTCAAGATGGATGAGTACTTTATTCACAAGGCAAGACATGATCACCCACCCCATGACCCTGTTGAAACCATGTGGGTGACAGGTTGATGGTGCCTTTCAACTCAGCATTATCACAGAAATATGACTTGTCTGTCTGCCATGCCTGTGGGGAAGCCTTTATGCTCTCCCACAGTGGTTCCCTCAGAAGATGAAGGTGGTTCCATATGTCAGCCTGCCATTGCATTAAGTCAGTAGAATATGAGATTCTGCATTTCCTTACCCTTCTTTTTGGGCTGAGAGCATCCAGCAAATACCATACACAGATGGTGTTTGAGTTGGTCACCAGAATGGATGGCTCAGTCACTTCTGCATATCTCTCAGCAGCTTCTGCATTGCAAGTTTTTCCACCCCAATTTTTCCCAACATTGACTGCAGAAAGATGAAAACTTCCATCACACCATTATGATGGACTTACTTGGGCAATGATAGGCCTGTGAGATTACTGACAATATGCAATCTGCTTCACACAACACCAGAAACAGAATTGATATATCTGGAAGGGTGCAAGGTCCACTGAATACATCCTCTTGAAATCTGGCTGTCATGTATGACACAATGCAGTCTGTTAGCTCCATTTGCTGTCACACACCAAAGGTGTTGTGGACATGGTTACAGCTGACTCTGCCTAACTTGTCAATGAGTTGCACACAACACCCATGCCATGCAGATGAAGACTAAAGGCCTCATGCATAGAAAGACTGCTGGACATTAACAGTCATCCTTTGCACAAGAATGAGTCATCAGTGCTAAAGAGAAAAGAGGAAGCAAGTTAAGTGTGCATTAAAGGTTTTCAGTGCCCATGTATGGCATTCCAGTTTTCATCATATCTCCACCATTTCCAAAGATATCAACTTCATTCTCACTTGCTTAAAGTGCTCAGCCACATGGTTCTGCCTTCCAAGCTTGGAGAGGATCCTTGCACCCTGCATGTTTCTACAGCACTCCATCCATCAGATGCTCATTTTGCCAAGTCCATCAATCATGGCTGCCTCTTTGTCAATCATCTTGCTTGTCTCATTTTCCAGAGACAGTGGCTATGTATATCTGCCAGGCATTCCCACCAGCTTCTGTCCTGAAGCCCCCTGGTTCATCCCATTGTTGTCAGCCCCATCTCATCCCATGCAGCTTGGTCAGTGTGTTCTCCTTGTCAGTATGACTTCCAGAAGGATGTTCTTTGGTTGCCTCAGGTCTGTCACTCAGTTAGAAAGGTCTTATGTGGTCATTTTGGTCTCCCCTCTTGATGAAGCATATGGATTGTTCCTCCCTGCTCCCTGCACTGTCTTTATTCCAATCTCATCCATCATTCTTCCTGCATTGTGACAGCTGCAGCATAGTCTACTGTTCTCCAGCCTCCCTGATCACATTCATGGTGAGTATGACATGCATCTTGCCTTCTTACTGCAAGATCCAGCAGAAGACATCCCCCCTTCTCCTCCTCCTCCATCAGAGCCCCATTCATGAAGCTTTTGTTAACTTTGCTGAGAGGATGAAAGGGTGGGAAGATGCAATTGCTTATGCTCCCATTGCCCCACAGACCCCCAATGCCCTAGCCCCTTTGACACCTGACTCATGCCCTTCAATTCTGGAATTAATACTTCCCTATCTGGAAACACTGTCCATCTGTCATGCCATCTTTGGGTCTAGAGATGTCTCCACCAAGATCTGACTTGCATTGCCACCCCCTAATGTGATATCAGTGCACTTACTCAGTTTCTGACTCCATTTGACTCATTCTGTGATATTTTGACTATCCTTGACTCATTTATTGCCAATACTTACCAACCTTCTTTGCTTGCTTACTTTTCATTTCTTGCTTACTCATCATGATTACCCAGTCCTTACTCATTACTTACCAAGTGTTTGTGCCTTGTTTGTCACAAGCTGTGCTCCCCCCACAGTTTATAAACCCCCATGTACTTAGCTACACCCCCAGTGAACCAGAAGCCATTCACTCAGCAGTCAGTTCAGCTCAGCTCAGCATAACTCATTGTCAACAGTTGAGGCTCATTCAGAAGAGTCTATCTGTCTTCATTCATATCATTGGTAGTTGAGGCTCTACAAAGGGGTCTATCTACCTCCATCATTATCTGAAGCTTCATCCACACTTAGTCAGCAAGTCTGCTTAGTCATCCATCCACTCCTGCATAACTTGTCATCAACTTGTGCCAGGAGCATATTCTATCAAAGTCCATTACTCCCAAGTACTTTTGGCTGAACACCTTCACTCTGTTCAGCATCCCCTTCTCAATCAGCATTCATTCATCTTCTCTTGCATACACCAGTCATGACTGGTTGCCTTCCCTGGCATATGGAGCAGGTATTTGAGTCCCCTGGGAAGTATGTGGATAGACCAGACTTTGCCAACTTGTTTACAGAGATGAGGGTTACCTTGAAGTCAGGTACATATAGGACATCTGAGAGGACAAAATTGTTTGTTGTGCCAGAAACCTTGGTTCACAGTGTTACTGTACCAATGCCAGTGGCCTCAACAGCAGAGCTATTGCCAAGGGTGACTGGTCTGTCAGGGTTTAGTTTCCTGAATGAGGTGAACCATTTCTGGTGATGGGCCATGTGCAATGTGGCTCCAGAGTCAATGATGATGCTTGGGGTTTTTTCAGGAGCTGGCTTGGTCAATAGGTAAGTGTGAATGTGGTTGATTAGCTTTCAGGATACAGATGCAGTAGTTACATGAGCAGAGTCCAGTGGACTGGTGTCTGGTGGTATCTTAGCCATATTTGACTTTTTGCCCTTCTTAGCTTGTCCTCCACCTGACCTTCCCTTCTGCAGCTCCTTTACCCACTTTTGGTAGAACCAACAGTTGTCAGTGCTGTGGCCAGAGCTCTGATGGTGCTCACACCATTTGTCTCCACTTGACCCCTTTACTTGAGCCTCAAGGCCAGTTTCCAGTGCCCCAGAGAGTGTCAGTTGGCCAGCCTCAGACATGATGTGAGTTTCTATCGTATCAAAGATCAACTTGTCTGGTTCAACAATGTTGATAATGGCAGAGGTGAATGCACTCCATTCTGGGGTTTTTGGTAGTGAATTGAGTAAAGTGAATGCAAGTAGTTTGGTGTCAACCACAAACTTCATGCTGGCAAGCCAGGATTCTGTGGTCCTCATACCAGTAATGTGGTTGGATATGCTGGTTGTGCCATCCCAGGTGGAGTCTAGTAATTGCTGGTACAGATAGTAGGCACTGGCAAGGTTTGAGTCTTCATGTAGCACTAACAGCATGTCATATAGGGACTTTGCTGTGGTGTGTTTTTGGGTTTTGATGAGGAGGGCATCTGATAGTTGATCTTGTATGATGCCATGTGCCTTTTCATCATGTTCAGTCCACTTCCAGAGTTCCTCTGGGTCTGGGGTGGAAGTGGGGATGCTGGTGTTTGTGCCAGACTTGGATGTAGATGTGCCAGTGCTGGTACTGGTGGCTGGGCTTGAGCCAGGTTTGAGGTCTGTGCCTAGTACAACCCCTAAGACCTTTTCATGGTGAAGTTGGACAGTGATTCAGAGTTTCCAAATCTCATAATTGTTTGGCCCTGTTAGTATGGGCAAGTCAGTTGCAGTGGTGCTAGTAGTAGCTGACATCTCAAGTAGTGAAGCTCAGGTGCCTGTTATGCTGGTGGGTCAGCAAACTGAAGGATTTTCAGGGTGGGAAAATTTTTTTGGGGGGTGTGAGTCATCTGGTGCTGTGTGAGGAGCTAGGATGCGCCCTCAGGGCTCATAACCTGACAAAAACTAAATAGAAAATAGCTAACATACAATTAGTAAGGTGTAAAATGAATACAAGGGATAACTATACCTCAGCCACTGCCTGAGTATGGGCAAGATGACTGAGAGTTTTGTAAGTGAGGGAAGTGAAGTATATATATGTGAAAACAAGCTTGTAAGAATAAGGGACAAGGGGTAAAAAGATACTAGTGGTGATACATAACCTGTCAAAAACAGAGGCACAGGAAAAAAAGGCAAGTTTGTCTAACGTTTGTCTAAGGTTTGTCAGAGGTTCATCCACTGGCCACTTATGTAACCTTGTAACTTGTTGACACCACTCATTTGCACATGTCCCACCTGTGGGCATACTTTGGATCCTATGTTAGCACAATGAGAATATTGCTTTGCCTTTGCATCCAATGACCAATTGCTCTCAGCCTTGCATCTCACACAGTCCACTCATTTTGAAGGGTTCCATCTATCAGGATCCATCAAATGCCATGTTAGCAGGTCGAGACAGTCCATATCAACCTTGCATATTGTGCAGGCTGCTCATTCAGAAGGGTTCCATTTATTGGGATCCATGGAATGCTGTTTTTGCAGGCTGACATCTTTCTTTGCATCATTATCCTATTACTAGCCATTATCTTCTTTTGTAACTCCCAAGTGAATGCTGTAAATAGCATAGCCTGCTCATTTACCAGGTGTCTGTCTATTGGGATTCATCAGTGGCTGTATTAGCAGACTCAGATGTGTTGGCCAAATCAGACTATTAATTGCATTTGCATTGGATGGCAGGTTGCTATCACATATCACACAGTCCATTCATTTGCAAAGGTTCCATCTATCAGGTTCCATCAGCTCCAGTTTTAGCAGAATGAGACCATCCTGCTATCTCATTTTTTTAAGTTTCAAGTTCACTATTCTACATCACAAAGCCATGCATTTGCTAAGCTTCTGCCTATTGGGATACATCAGCAGTTGTCTTAGTAGAATGAGATTATCCTTTGCAATTCTGTTGGCTGTCTAGCCATTATTGTCTTTTTCTCACTCTTAAATAAAGGTTGAATATACAATGTGGCAGGAGTGGTCAATTAAAATGGAAATACAAAATGACATTGTATGTACCATGGAGGAGTAAAATGATAGATGGCCTTGTTCACCCTGCTGTCCTATCTGCCCTTGTCTCATCTGCCAGAGGCCCTAAGAGATTGATGAGATTGTCACCCAATGCTTGTCCATATACCCAAATATGCAGAGCCTCCAGCTCATTAGCCATCCTGTCCAGTGTCTGCATGGTTTCATCCTGTTGTATTTGGAAATCATACATTTGATCCTCATAGTATTGGCAGTGGGCCTCAGCATCACTGAGTTGATGTTCCAAATCTTTGATTCACTCTTTGATTGTGTTGGATGTTTGTGACACCTCAGCAATTGGGGCACAGACAGGTGACAGTGTGCTGGGAGTTACAGTGGTTGTGTGTTGGACAGGTGCTGCTGTTGTCAATGGGCAGGTGTCTGCTTTGAATACAAGGGTTAACCATGATATTTAGCATAAATGTAGAGTGATCAAACATACCTGCTGCCATAGATTCCTCTACCTCCTGTGCAATGGATGGGCCAGCTTTGATGATCAAATCTGCTTGTACAGCAGCTGGGATTGGGCAGGAATCCCTGTGTTTGAATGCAGGAATACAAATCTCTGAATAAAATTTGAGTCAGTGTAAATACATGAAATTGTGAACATACTGAGTGAAGATCCCTCAGGGATTGTCTCTCCCTGGTTGGAGGGCCAAACCCTAGCATTGATGGCTTTGGAAGCCATCAAAACATGTCACTTTGGGGGATGTTCCTTTGGGCTTTTGGATTCTTGGGCCTCCATTGTTGGGGACAGACTTTGAGCTCACTTTTTTCCGCTGGCTCACAATGGATTCTGTCAAGTTGGAGCAGCAATCCCACCTTTTGCATAGCTACATTGAATCTTGCAACTGTCACATGGGAAGCAGGACTTCCCAGGGTTCTTGTAGCATTGGACCTTGCATCTGCAGCATGACTCACAGGAATGGGGGCCAGGGGAAGGCATCCTTCTGGCAGCTACAGCAGTGTGACCATATAGTCCATCCAATGGTGGACAAGGCTTGCATTTTGATTGGCCTTGAGCAGGAATGTCATCATCATTGTCGGTTTCTGCTGTTGCCTTCCTAGAGCAGGATTGACATCTGGATCAATGGGATGTCATTTTTGCAGCAGCTTTGTGCTTCTGCCTGCCTTGCACTGGTTCTTCCTTGTCATCCTCCTTCTCTGGCACCTCATCTTCACCCTCATCATCCACCTCCATCCTGTGCAAGCTCTCTGCTATCATTTGCTCCACCTCTGCCTCAGTCACTTTCCATTTTCCTTTGTCACTCATAGGCATTTTGGTCTCTTGAGTGGGTGGTGTTGGTGTTGGCACCACATGGAGCATAGGGAGGCCCAAATGGTGGCAGTTTTATTGACACTCAATGATGTCAAGCCACTTGTGGTTGGTAATGTCAGTTTTGGAAGGGGATAGGGCAGTCTTCCACTCAGGCCACAGGTGCTCAATCAAGCCAAGGTCTTCATGCCACTTTAAGAACATGTTGATGCCAATGAGGGTCATCAGAATCTCATCCATCCTAGCAATGAGGTCATGTACAGCATCCTGAATGCATCAGTTAGTGAAAAAATGTGATGATGCTATGATGCACTAGTTCATCATTTATCACCTTGATGGCACCTCTCCACTTCGCAATCTTGTCTGCCTTTCCCAGCTTTCTGCTTTCTGCAATATCCTTGAAGTAAATTTGAAGGATGCAGTTGGCCACAGCATCAAGCTCAGGCAATTTCTTGAAGAGCTTGTGAGACAATGGCAATGACATGTTTCTGATGATGAGATGATGGAGTAGTTTGACAGTGAGAGTGGTGATGGTGATTGGAGAGTGGAAGAGTCAGAGGTTAAAGACAGATGATGAGATACACAGATGTCACATTTTTTATCCCACCTATGAATGATTCCCATGGCATGACAGCAATACCAGTACAAGTCAATAATCCTGAATGCATATATGAAGCAGAGGCTCAGATAAAAATATGATGTGTTGTTCTGGAATAGCATTGCCATTTGTTTTGCATGTTTCCTGTCTGCTCCAATGGCAGAGCCTGGCTTGCAGCTACATAGACCAGCACCTGAGATTCCAACTGAATAGGCAAATCATCCAACATGAAACACAATTTATATTGGGAAATTCAGATACTCAATAGTGCAAGAGGTTCTACTTTCTTCATTTCTTGTCTTCCTGGGCCTGTCTTATATTGTGACAGGGGGATAGCCCAATTATGGATAGACCTGTCCATTTGTGGTGAGCTATCTATGATATGATGGATTGGCCCATCTTATGCAGTGCCAAGGGTTTGTAATCCTGCAATGGACAGATTGGCCCATCTTATGTTGTAACACTGGTTTTTGTTTTCCTTTATCTGTGGCCTGAGAATACCATGGATGGGCCTGTCCTTATGTAGATCCCTTTGATCTCCCTTTCTGCTGCCTGAGAATGCCTTACATGGACCATCCTTATGTAGATAGCTTGGATCTCCCTTTCTGCTGCCTAAGAATACCATACATGGACTTGTCCTTATGTTGTGACAGGGGTGCATCTTGCCAGATGGGCCCATCCATTTGTTGTGACAATATACATGATACTACTGAAGGGCCTGTCCTTACATTGTGATGCTATTTGATGATATTACTGACAGGCCCATCCATATGTTGCGACAATATAAACAATACTACTGAAGGGCCTGTCCTTATGTTGTGATGCTATTAAACAACATTACTGATGGGCCCATCTTTATGTTTTGACAGGGTACATCTTACTGGGGCTGGGCCTGCCCATAAATTGTAACAATATAAATAATACTCCTGAAGGGCCTGTCCATATGTTGTGATGCTATACATGAGATTACTGACAGACCCATCTTTATGTTTTGACAGGGTACATCTTACTGGGGCCAGGCCTGCCCATATGTTGTGATGATATAAATAATACTACTGAAGGGCCTGTCCATATGTTGTGATGCTATGCATGAGATTACTGATGGGCCTGTCTTTATGTTGTGACAATATAAATAATATTACTGAAGGGCCCATCCATATGTTGTGACTCTATTAAATGATACTAGTGACAGGCCCATCTTTATGTTTCAACAGGGTACATCTTACTGGGGCCAGGCCTCCCCATATGTTGTGACAATATAAATAATACTACTGAAGGGCCCATCCATATGTTGTGATGCTATGCATGAGATTACTGACAGGCCCATCTTTATGTTGTGACAATATAAATAATATTACTGAAGGGCCCATCTTTATGTTTCAACAGGGTACATCTTACTGGGGCTGGGCCTGTCCATATGTTGTGATGCTATACATGAGATTACTGATGGGCCTGTGTTTATGTCTTGTCAGAGGTACATCTTACTGTGGATGGGCCCATCCATATGTTGCATAATACTACTGATGGGCCCAACCTTATGTTGTGACTCTATTAAATGATACTAGTGATGGGCCCATCTTTATGTTTCAACAGTGGTACATCTTACTGTTGACAGGCCCATCTATATGTTGTGACAGGGGTACAGCTTATTATGAATGATGTGAGTCAAAGTGTGGATCAGTGGTGAAAACCAACCAAAACCAACACAAAAGACAAAAAGAGTGAGTGGTGGTGTGCCTATGTGGTACCTAGATGGCAGAACCTGTTCTTTGGGTGGGCTTTTGTGAGCTATAACACTCAAAGACAAGTGCCGAGGGTTGGGGGTGCTCCTGACAAAGAAGGAGCAGGAATGCAAGAGAATGCAATAGGGTAGACTGCTGTCAGCCTACAGAAGGATGAATGATGACTTGATTCAATGCTCTGAGCTGCACTGAGCTCAGGGAGGACTTGGAGTGAAGTAGATTGATGATAGACAATAATAAGCAAAGTAGATGACAGTTAGACCCTTAATAAAGTCTCAACTATTGAAGCTGATGGAGGATTTACTGAGTGATGATAAAAATGCAAGCAAGAGGGGCTCTCTGATGTCTTCTTCTTTTCTTTTTTTTTTTTTTGCTATCTAAGTACAGTGATTTATATACAGTACAGGGGTGTTGCCTATGGAAAACAAGGTGCAAACACTTGGTAAGTGATTAGTAACTGATGAGTAAGGAATGTAAGCAATGGGTAATTGTCTTGGAAAGCATTGGTAAGCATTGGTAACGATAAGCAAGCCAAAAGGTGAAGAATCAGTAAGCAAAGTCAAAGATTGGTAAGTATTGGCAATAGGTGAGTCAAAGACAGTCAGAATGTCAAAGTATGAGTCAAGTAATGTCAGGAACTGGGAAAGCACACTGGAATTGCATTAGGGGGAGGCTGTGTATGTCACATCTTGAAGAGATTGCTTCTAGGCCAAGGTGGGATGACAGAGAGGCAGCACTGATCTGATGCCAATATAGTACATCCAAATGTGGACAGGGTGAGTTAGATGTCAACAGGGGTCAAGCTTTGGGGGTCTGTGGGGTGACAGGAGCATAGGGGATGGCAACTTTCCCCCCCAAACCATCCTCTCAGTGAAGCAAATAAAAACTTCATGAATGAGGCTCTGTTGGAAGGGAGGATGAAGGGGGAGTGTCTTCTGCTGTATCTTGCAACAAGGAGGCAAGATGTGCATCATACTTGTCATGGATGCAATCAGGGAGAGTGGAGAACAGTAGATTATACTGTAGCTGTCACAATCTTGGAAGAATGACAGACAAGACTGGTATGAAGACATTGCAGGGAAGGATCCATATGCTTCTTGGACTGGAGAGACTGAAACAACCACATAAGACCTTTCCAAGCAAATGAAAGACCTGAGGCAACCAAAGAATGTCCTCCTAGAGGTCACACTGACAAAAATAACACACTGTCCAAGCTGGATGGGCTGAGAGGGTGCAGACAAGGGTGGGATGTACCAGGATGCCTCAGGATGGAATCTAGTAGGATCTCCTGGTAGATATATGTAGCCATGGTCCCTAGAAAAGGGGACAAGCAAAATGATTGATGTGGAGGCAGCCATATCAGAAGAATTAGCAAAATGAGCATCTTTTGGAGGGAATGCTGTAGAAATGTGTGGAGTGTGCAAATCCTTTCCAATCTTGGAAGGTAGGATTGCATGGCTGAGCACTACAAGCAAGTGTGTGAATGGTCTCAGTATCTGCAGAAACAGCAAAGATATGTTGAAAATTGGAATGCCATACACAGGCACTTAAGAATTTTAACTGGCACTTAACTTGCTCCCTTTCTTTTTCTTTGGCACTGACAGCTCATTCTTGTGTGAGGGATGATGGCCAAGATTTCTGGCTGTCCTTCTTCACCTGAGGGCTATGGTCTTCATCCCCATTCATCAGCTGTATCCATGTCCACCTCACCAAACACCTTTGGTGTGTGACACTGCCTTGATGTTGTGACAGGGGTGTAACCTACCAGGATGGGCCCCTCCATGTCTTACAGCAACTCAGTATACTTAATTGGTCACAGGCCCATCTAAATGTTTCAACATCCTTACCCACCACAGGCCCTCCCATATGTTGTGGTAATGCACTTACAGGCCCATACATATGTTGCTCTCACTTTAGTCCCTCAGGCCTGTCCATGTGTACTGGCTAATCTATTTAGGTGGGCCCATCTTGGGGTCTATATAAGTGCTGGTGTTTTGGCACTGTATGAATAGGTAATAGATAGTACCTAGAATCAGTAATAGTCAGTGATGGGTGAGATTTGTGCTCAACCCAAAAGGGAGGTTCTCACTGGAGAAAAGAAGTGTAGTAAAAGTGTAAAAATGCGAACTGAAATGAATACTTAGTTCTGCCTGTCTAATACCTCTTGCCAGTCCTCCTGGCCCTTTGGGTACTCCCCAAAGTAATAATTCTAACTTCAAAAACTTGCCAAAATGTGAGACAAAATCACCCTACTACTGAGGGCCTGTGACATGGAATTTTTGTATGGCAAACTGAACTTGTGTGAACACAGCACACATGCTTAGTCAGCAATGCAGCTGCTTGCCACCAAGTCCAGTGGTACAAAAATGAAAACAAAAGCAAGAAATAAAACAAGTCCCTCAACCCCTAAACTCCTGACCAAGACAACTTCTCCTAGGGAACTCAAACCTGTTCCCTGCATCCAAGGGGTGGTTTAGAACTCAACTGTCCTTGGTCGCTCTCATCCTCACATGAGCATCCTCACCCTCGCACCTGCTTCCCTCAACTTCACCATGCCTCCCTCACTCTCTAACTTCTTGAACCTTGCACCTCCAAACACAGCTCCTTCCACCCAGAACCACCACCTGGCCTCTCGAACACGCACCCTGCTTCTCGAATCCCTCACCCTCCTCGCAGACGATCCCTTCGACCCTCAATTACTCCACAGCCCCCAAGTTCCTCGAACTGAATGACCACAGAGGTAACTCTGAGCATGCGAGCAAGTGAGTAATAAATCGAGTGCGGAGCGAGTCAAAGACTGCTCTTTGAGGCAGTCTTTGCATGAAACAGTAACGCGGTGTAATGCAGTGCTGCAGCTGGTACAGCGGAGGTTGGCCTTTACGAGGCAGTTTGACCACATATATGTACCTAAAAAAAACTCCTGCTCAGTCATGTTCTCACCATCCTTATATGCATGTGCTCTCGACTCCTGTTGTCCTTACGACAATCTAGCACATAAGAAAAGTGAAAGAAAATTGAAACTAGATGTCAGGGTGAGTAGAATCACCCGAAGACTAGTGCAACTCGGTTGAACAAAGTTGCACAAGGTAAAATTCGTATTTAAGAAAACTATATATCAACACGCTCACTGGGACTTTTGCTATACTGTCCTCTTCATTCTCATTTTCGCAGCCTCAGCCCTCTGCGCATGCACGCACTCAATTCCTTGTACTTTGTCTGGCACTTCGTCTGGGGGCCGAAGCCCTTGCGCTAAGTGTCGCCGAGCGACTTTGAGCCGTCCGTCTTTGCTTGCTACTTTTTCAACCCTAGACACAAAGAACACTGACGTAGTATATGTTCGAACTAAAATAAAACCCGTCACCTTTAGTCTGTAGACTCTCGAGCTTCCTTCGAAGATAGGACTTCGACCACGACGGGTGTAGGCACCAACTTCGTTTGCCATTGACCTCGAGAAGCTCTCACAGTCGAGGTTTGTCTCCACAATACAACAGCTATCTCCTTTCGCCAGTGAATCTTCGTGCTTGGAGCTGTTGCGATCGAACGCTAAACAAAAGCCATCGCTCTCTTCGTAGTCTATCCTAGAACAGCAAACTTGTAATTGAAACATCAAGAAGATGAGTAGAAACTTCAAGTGCTCGCGCTCCGCTTGTGAATCCATGTTGTCTTCTCCTTCAGTTGTCCGTGGTTGCGCACTGAACCGAGCTACAGTAGCTGCCATGAAACCAATTGAAGTAGTGAGTTGGAAGTGGTTCCACACTTCGTCACATATCTTAGCACTGCAGATTCGTAAGTAAATCGCCACAAAAACAAAAAACAAAAACAAGCGCTCAAGCTCTGTGCATGAACCCATGCCGCCTCGAACGTGCTGCACGCAACGTTGTCGTCCTAGCCAGCTCCACCCTTCTCCAATGTTCATGGCTGCATACAGAGCTCCTTTCGTGATCTTGTGTCGGCTCGAACGCCGTTCTCGTACTCCTATATGCAATTGAACTTGGCCACAGTCATCAGGTAGTCTGGAACAGTGAAGTCGTAAGTAGGGTAACTCGATGCAAACACTGAACAATGAGCTGTTGCGCTCGCCTTGTATGGTCCCAACATCTCCCGCTTGTGCGTCCTCTTCTGCCACCAAAGGCCATCGTTGTAGTTCAAACAGCATCCTTTGTGCTCGCTTAATTGTATGTTCATGCATCCTTTGCTTGAAATCTGTTGTAGACCCTTGCACCACGATCGCCATTCATCGTAGGTGTCTCCATTGAACGACCCCTCCTATTTCGCGCAGCTGTCGATCCGCGTCAAGCCTCGCTGTCGTCACTGGTGTTCGCCACCGAGGCTCCCAGCCTTCATCATCGAATGTCTCGTTCTCTTCGGCATTGCGCTGTAATGTTGGCGCTCTTCGTCTCGAGTACCATACCCATTCTCTCCACTCATCATAGCATCGCCATGCCGCATCGCATCGCTTTGCATCGATAGTCTGCTGTCCCTTCTCGTATGTCACTTCCCATTCTCGAACCCTAGCCGCCTGGACAGCGCTCATACTCCTTCGTATATATCGAGTTTTCCTACAACAACACAGTAGTAAGTGAAATGGCACAAAGTAAAAGAGAACAAAGGAGCTATTGAGCTCGGTGCGTGAATCTCCTATAGTTCTCCTCCATCGAATGACTTCTGCTGCTTCAAACGACCATCAACTGGTGGTGCACCGTAACACCATCGATTGGACTCCCATCAACTCCCGTGCTCGTTCGTATGTATTCGGTATCTCTAAACTCAATAGACTTTGCTCGTATTCATCACATAGTCCTGTAATGTCCCAGAAATAAAATGCTTCTCCACTTGCGACACAGAACACCTGTCCTTCGATTCGAAAATGGATGAAGGGGTGCTCAAGTCCATGTGGGTCAAATGAGGTGTTGAACGCAGATAGGATGGACCCAGCGTTGGGTGTGGGTGTGACATAGGGACCAAGTGGCTGCACGGAGCTGCGTAACCCGCAGTGATACTTGGTTGCAGCATGTATAGGAGGGAGAGCGCAGTGTGAGAACTTGCGGAGTTTTGCTGTCGCACTCTCGGGGTAAGGTTCAGGTTCACTCGATGCAGTAGAGGAGTAAGAACAAGGATTATACACGTCGAACGGCCTGTGCGAATAGGATGTTCGTCTGTCGACCTCCACGACGCCGGTGCCATTAAATACGGCACTTGCAGAACTCGTGTAGACGAGCCTACAGACACCAGCCGCAATAGCTGCATCGATGACGGCTCGGGTGCCCTCGACGTTGACCTTGATGTAGACGGAGGGGTGTTTCGTGCCTCGCTGTAGTAAGGTAGCGTGTACAGTACACATAGTGGCCGACGTGTTCAACATATCCAGCATGTCCCGATCGTCTACAATGTCTCCCGAATAAAACGAGACATCATGATGTCTCTGTACAATATCCAGCGTGGAGACAGGGTCTCCCTTCGCCAACTGTTCGATGATTCGTCGACCCATAAACTCACTTCGATCGGCAGTAAGGTAAGCGTCTTCTCCTTGAAGGGACGTGGTCGCAGGTCGTCCTGATCCGGACCTTCGTACTGTAGGCGCGTCGACACTCGAAAGTTCGTTGATACTCTGTAAAAATTCACATTCCCTAAAATGCGGTGGCTGTAAGCAAAACGGTCTAAGAAGATAACTAAAACTTGGGCTGTAGAGCCCACTCAGTGCGGTCTCGATACTCCTTGCATGTTGTGTATCCCGCCGCGACTTCAAATCTCGCCCTCGTGTTGCTACTCGTGCTAAGTCTTGTGTGCAAGTCCACCAAGTCGCTTCGAATTTGTTTCCGGAGTCATATCGTAGTCGTCGTACTTGTATCACTGTAAGTCGACACGTACTCTCTTCTAACCTGTCGTCTACTCTTTGTTCGTAGTCCATCGTAGACTCATGCACTGCGATTGCCATTCGACGTAGATATTTGTCTTCCTTGGTGGTCTCTGTCGTGCTCCGTTTCCTTCGGACGGCTGTTCTTGCCTTGCGCAGCCTTCGATCTGCATTAATCGCTGTCATCATCACCAGTAATCGCTGTAGCTTCTGTACGATATTCTGCAGAAATTTGTATTCCCTAAAACGCAGTAGCTGTAAGTAAAACGGCTTAAAGGAAAAGCTAAGACTTGGGCCTTCGAGCCCACTCGGCATGGCTTCGATGCTCCTCGCATCTCGCGCATCTGGCTGTGACTTCGAAAGTCGCTGTTGTAGATCGAACCATAGTCGTTGCGCTTGATTCGCTGTACCTCCGTGCAACCCTTGTTCGTAGTTTGTTGTGGATTCTTGAACAGCGATTGTGGGGATGTAGGTCGTACTTCGTCTCGTATATCCGTTTTCCCTAGAGTAGGATAGCTGTAAGTAAAGCGCGATGAAATCAAAGCAAAACCTTGAGCCATAGTGCTCAGTATCTGCGTTCATCACGCCTCGTCTCCATCGAACAACTGATCCAGTGTTGCGTGGCCTTCGATCCACGTCGGGTTTTGTCGTCACCGTTCGTACTACTGCCATCATCGCCAGCAGGTGTCGCTCCACCTCTTCGCCATCACCCTTGAATGGCTCCTTCTCTTCTTCAATCTCGCACTGTGACGTTAGCGCTCCTTTCCTTGGGTACTGTACCTGTTCTCCCCACTCGTTGTAACCTTCGACTGTACCGATCTCGCGTATCCATTCTGTATCCCGAGTCCTGTCGACACATAGTACTTGCACCATGCTACTCTTGCCTTCGTTCCGAGCTCCCGTCGCCACCTGTAGTCGTTCGTGCTTCCTTCGTACTTCGAAATGCGACCCTCCTTGTCCATAGTTATCGCGTACTCTAGAATAACGTAGCTGTGAGCAAAATAATACGAAACAAAGGCAAAACCTTGAGCCGTCGAATGCAGCAATCAATATCCTTCGGCTATCTCCCTGTTGAGGGACTTTTCTCGCCTCAAAACGCCATCCATCGATGTCAGAACCCAGCGCCGTCGTACTTAGATTGCTCGGGTGTCGTTGTGTACACTGCACGACTGCTTGTAACTCATCGTCGGGCGCCTTTTCGCTTTGTCCAGCTCGCTCGCCCCATTCGTAGTAGCACCGTCGTATCGCATCGCATATCTTCGCACCGACTCTCCATTGTCTCTTCTCGTAGGTTGCTGTGGTCTCTCATATAGCGATCGCTGGAACACCGGTCACATCTCGTCGTAGATAACTGTTCTCCCTATATAAACCTAGGTGTAAGTAAAGCATCCTGAAGTAAAAATGAAATGTCGAGCTATTGAGCTCGCTCCGTGTGATCCCCATGTCTCTCGCATGTTGCGCGTGCTCTCGTATCCTCGACGGTCGCGGTCGTGGTTCCAACGGGAGTCTCGGTACTCGTTCCGCAGTATGTTCGCGCGTCTTTCGTTCGTAGTATGTCATGGATTCCCGCGCTGCGATCACACTTCGTCGTAGATATCTGTCTGCCCTAGAATAACAAAGATTTAAGTAAAGCGTCCTAAAACCAAACTGAAACCTCGAGCTATCGAGCTCTGTGTCCGCATCCGTTGCGCTTTGCCTCCATCGAATGGCCATTGTGGCCTCGCACAGCTGTCGATCTGCATCAAGTCTTGTCGTTGTCGTCGTCGCTTGTGTCGTTGTCGCTCCTGTGGCTGTTGCTGTCGCTAGTTTCGAGCCTTCGGTCTGCTGTGTTTCCTCATAGATCGTCGTAGTCCCTCGTATCGCAGTCGCTTGGATGTAGCTTGGATGTCGTCTCGAATAGCCGTTTTCCCTAGTGTAGAATAGACGCAAGTCGAACGTTCCGATTTCGAAACGAACCTGTGAGCTGTCAAGCTCTGTACCCGCGCTCGTCGCGCATCGTCTCCATCGAATAGTTGATCTAGCGTCGCGCGGCCTTTGATCTGTGTCACGCATTGCCACCGCCGTCGTTCTTTGTACCGCGGTCGTCTGGGCATCATTCGGCCTTCGTCGTATATAGCCATTTTCCCTAGGACAGAGTAATTGTAAGCAAAACGCTATGGAATCAGAACGAAACCTTGGGCTGTCGAGCCCAGTACCCGCGCTCGGGGCACCTTGTTCCCATCGAACAGTACAGTCGATCTCGACTGGCCATTGACCTGCGCTAGGTCTAGTCGCCGTCGTCGCTATCTCGCTATTTGCTGCCGTTGTCGCTCTTGTCATCGTCGCTGTCGCTCGTAGTTGCGGTAACTTCCACATGGTACCTTGTTCGCCCCATTCTTCGTATCCTTCGATCGCTGCGATCTTGCGTAGTTGGCCTGTAATACTAGATGCGTCAGTACACAGTACTTGAGTGCGCGTGGCCACGACGCGCAGAGCGGTCACGTGACTCCGCTTAGTCAACACCGCAGGACTTTCTGCACAAGTCCTAATACCGAGTGCGCGCGTTGATACCCCCGACGAACTCCTGAATAAAATATATATTGCCGACACCGCACGGCCGCAGAACATTTCAAGTGCGAGGTCGTCCACTATGACGCTGCATCTGTAACATTAAACAAACAAAAATAAAACAGCTGATTGCGCGACTTTTGCAGTAATGCGCAGAAAATTTGCAGGTGGCTGTGCCCACAGCTACTGACTAAGCAGGGCACGTGCACGGGAGAGCGAGTGAGTCAGGGCTACACGCACTCCTCGCCCGTTCCTCGGGACTCGTTTCGATGCTACTGTACATAACCCATGTAATAATGGGTATTTTGCCAAGAAACGGGCCCAAATTCGCTAGGCCAGTGATGACTTGTGGCGCGGAGTGCGGTCACATGAATTTGCAGGTGGCGATGCCGTGGGAATTTCCCGAAGGAGCAATCCCGCCACCGGGCGGGAGGGGCGGGGAGGGGGTCGAGCATTCGAGCGGGCCCTGTGGGGCATCACGGCCTCGTGGATTGGGCGGGATGACTGGGGAGGGTGCCGACGAACTGTGTTCACGTCCTGCCTACGTTTATCTATTTTATCTGCCCTCCTAGCTAGTGCAAAGTGGTACAAGGTGGCTGTGTTAAAAATTATGCAGGGGTAGTATAAAAAGTTGCGCAGGAGCAGTGCTGCCAAAGTCGCGCAATCAGCTGTTTTATTTTTGTTTGTTTAATGTTACAGATGCAGCGTCATAGTCCACCCTCGCCGCGTGCTTCAACATTTCGACTTGCAGAATTTCTTCCGGCGGCTTCCTTCTTGCAATAACCTTCGACTTGGTACGATTCGTGCATTGCAACATTCCGTGTGAGTCAACAACCTCTTCGTCTGCCAACCTTTTCGCCTCCGGACTGCCTGCGAGCATTTCGAGCTCTTCGACCTTGACTCTTGTGGGCTTCGTCTGTTCTTCGAACCTTTCTGCTTCAAATTCGAGTGGAATCTTCGATACAAGTAACTCGTCCACCAACTGTTGCACCTCTTTGCTGACCGAGGGAGCTTCGATGGTGTCTTCTTTAAGACTTCGGTATCTTAATTCAAAAGTATCAGCAGCTAGTTGAGAATTTCGGTGAGAACAAAATGAAAAACTCCTTCGAGCACCATCACTCGTCTCAAATTCGAATGGCAACTTCGTCATGAGTGGTTCTTCCACTACTACTGGTTTGACCTGTTCGAGCTTTGCTGCTTCTTGTAATTCCATAGTCAATCGTTCGTTCGTACTCAAGGAAAACTCCTTTGTCTCAAAACCTGGCATTTCTGCCATCTCGTCGAGGTTGCCTGGGCTTGGGCCTTTGCTCCTTGTCTTCTCGGATGGACTCTGTGGCTGTGCATGACTCATCGACACCATCATCGGCACTTGCTCACACTCCATGTACTCTAGTAATTCCACAGACCCCTGCATATCAGTCGTCAGCGAGTCATGTGTAGAAGTAACTGGAAAACACTTCGTAGGCCATTGCCACTTGTCCGAACTAGGTCCCTGACTGTTCTGTGGTCTGTAGTAGTCTTCTGCGCTCGTTCGTGCTTGCTCCGAGCGAAATCCCTTCCGAAGTAGTCTTGTAGCCATGAACGTTACTTGTTGCATGGTGTGACGGTCGCAGGACTTGGTCACACTAGTAAGAGTGTTTCCGTCAAAAGGTCTCAAGCGTCGTTCGTCAGAACTGACCAAGGGTCTCTCGATAAAAAACTGCCCCCTCCTACCTACTACATGAGTCTTTATATACCTACATACACAAAGGACTGTACCAAAGAGGAAGTATCTATTGCACAGAGGAATGGGAGAAACGAAGAGCAATGGCAAGAACACTTGCCTTTATTCAGAACAGTAGTAGCGTTTGATGAACTTGTTAAGTTTTGAGAAGGGCTCAGTTGTCGAGTAGACAAGTGAAGAATGAATTGTTGGTGATAATTCAATAGGGATTGAGGAAGAAATCCCTGAGTTTATATACATGAGTAGATACACACGGACCAGTAGCATAAAAGGAAACTACTACTCAGTATAGTAACAAATAGTGCAGAAGGTCATGGAATATGACGTATAATATGATGTCACTATGACATCATTGTGGAGCTGATTGCTAAGGAATGTCACATGACAGATAACGTGTTGATACACATGTAATTCTAGATCAGTCTAGATGTCGGAACTATTAGAATATTTCCAACACTCCCCCTCGCTCTAAAATGGTAAGGTGATAAGACCCATTGACAAGCGATTAGTTTCGAACTTTTGCCAGGTTAACGATTTTGTAAGACCGTCTGCTTTTTGTTTGTCAGTTTGAACGTATTCAATACTGAACAAATTATTTTGAACACATTCACGAACGAAGTGCCATTGGACGTCGATATGTTTTGAGCAACTGTCCGATACAGGATTCTCATGCATATAAGCGAGCTCCCATATTATCGCAGTAAAGAATTAGTCTTCTCGGTCTTGAGTTTTAGTTCATCAAATAGCATTGAAAGCCATTTGATTTGTCTGGCAGCATCACATAAAGCCATATATTCAGCTTCAGTGGAGGAAAGTGCAATAGTCTTCTGTTTCCGAGATCGCCAAGAAATGAGGGAATTGCCAAGATACATGGCATAACCGGTAGTAGAATGACAGTGTGTCTTTATTTGCAGCCCAATCAGAATCTGCAAAGCCATAGATTCGAGATTCCAGTCCCTGAATAGTATAAAGCCAATTTTGGAGTAGATGCAATATAGCGAAACTATATGCAAGGCTTTATTTCGGATGATCTTCAGTAGGATTTGCCATATATTGAGACATGCGAATAACCACAAAGGCAATATCGGGACGAGTACCAAGAGCCATATAGAGTAACAACCCTATTATTGACTGGTACTGTGACCGAAGAGAAGATGTGGCTTGATAATCTGATGGTGCTTTTTCCGGTTGGTATCCTGAGGGTAATGGAGTGCAAACATTTCGAGCAGTCTCCATATTAAATCATTTGATAACCTTTTTGACATAAGGTATCTGGTCGAGATAAATTTCTTTCTTCGACCTATCTCGGTGAACTTGAATGCCAAGATATTCCTTGACTTCACCAAGATCTTGAGATTCCCATTTCTTCATAAATTGTTCTTTCTTGGCTTTAAGAAGACATTTGTCCGATCCTAGAAAGAGTCCATCGTCGACATAGACGAGAAAAATGATGATTCCAGCTTTGGATATGTGGATATAAATCCCAGCATCCACTTTTGAATGAATATAGCCCATGGTGAGTAAAGATTGATGTAGGGCTTTATTCCATGCCAATGCAGCTTGCTTTAAGCCATAGAGGGCTCTAAGCAACTGATAAATCTTGTGTTCTTGACCTGAAACTTTGAAACCTTCTGGTTGCTCCATATAAATTTCTTCATCAAGATTGCCATATAAGAAGGCAGTTTTAACATCCAGGGCTTCTGTTTCCCAATTCCTTTGGGCAGCGAAAGCGAGTAAGATTCAAACAGTTTCGAATCGAGCCACTGGAGAGAAGGTATCTTCAAAGTTGGTACCAAATTCTTGTGTAAAGCCTTTAGCCACAAGACAAGCTTTATAACGACCATCGCTTTTGATAGCGAAAACCCATCGACACTTTACAGGTTTCTGATCTCTGGGAGGATCCACCAAGGTCCATACTTGTCTTTCTTCAATAGACTTTAATTTGTCCTTCATAGCGTCGAACCATTTCTTTTGTAAATCGGGAGACAACTTGAGTACATCTTTATAATGTTCCAGTGATTCTTTGATTCGAGCAGCCAATGCAAACTCGAAAGGATGCATTTCCAATTGTTGGTCTGGCATGCCTTTTGGAGAATCAGGAGTATCCAGAAGTGGAGTAAGTGGAGAAAGAGGAGTTTCGGAGTAGTTCCTTGTGGATGTTCAGTCCACTGTCAAGGAACTGCAGGAGGAATCATTGCAGGAGGTAACCTCGGAGAAGGAGGTCTTCTTTCCTCTGCTTGAGATCTGATAAACTCCCTGGTTTGTTGAGCATGACGCTCAGCATTACAAATCCACTGTTGTGCTTGATCCTGATTTTGTTGAATATCTCTTTCAATCTGGACTGGAGGTCGATCTCCATAGATGTTTCCAGGACGAGATACTGGTATAAAACAATGTTTTGGACGAGGTTCTCTGTCATCGGCAGGAGGATGAGCTCTGCGAACATTACGCGAGTCTCCTTGAATAAATTCTGGTTGATGAGGATGCCTAAGATGAGGAGGGTCGACTGGTGGTACAGCAGCAGGTGCTCTTCTTTGTTGTTGAGCTTCAGGCTGGTCCACAGCTCTCTGCTGTGGGTTTGGTTGTGGTGGAGTATTAGGATGAGGTGGTTGCTGGTGATGAGTCGGCGATTGGATTTGATCAGGATCCAGTAACGAATGTAGGCTTTCTGTATCGGAAACAGATGATTCATGGTCATCTTCGGTATCGGGGTCAAAGGTTTCAGATTTTGAATGACCAGAGCAAAAGGGAAAAGAGTCTTCTACGAATTTTGCAGTATGAGAAAGAATAATCTTTTGTCCATGTAAGAACCGATATCCTTTTGTATTAGGCTCATAGCCTAAGAAAATCATTTCGACTGCATGAGGTTCCAATTTATCTTTTTGTTGTTCTTTGGGAACCCATACAAAAGCTTTGCAGCCAAAGGTGCGAAAATAGGTGATATCCAGGATTTTTCCTAAGAAAAGTTCAACCGGAGTCTTGAAAGTAATCCTTTTAAGAGGAGTACAATTGTACACATGAAGTGCACAGTCAAAGGCGAAGTTCCAGAAGCGTTTAGGAACACAAGCATGATGTCGAATGGTCCCAGCTTTTTTGGAAATAGTCCGATTAAAGCGTTCTGCATGACCATTTTGCTTGTGGTTGGTCGGCAATTGATAATTGATGGGTAATTCCACGCGAAGAAAGGAGCGCCTTGAAAGTAGAACCCATAAATTCTCCCCCTCGATCCGAACGGAGCGCAAGTAAATGATGCCCAGTAGTATTTTGCATAGACACCATCCAATTGGCAAAAGCAGTATAAGTATCGGATTTGTTGCGAAGGTAGAGACAGAAACCGTAGGATGAATAGTCATCCAAGAGGGTTAGATATATTTGGACCGAAAATAAGATTCGACAGGTAATTCAAGAAGGTCAGCATGAACCAACTCGAGAGGCTTGGTAGCTCATGTTCCATGATGGTTTAAAAGCTTCAGAAGAAAGTTTGCCCTGTGCGCAACCTTTGCAAGAGGTAATCTCCCCCTGTATTTGTATATCTTGTTTCAGGCCTAATCATGCGAATATGTCTGAGAACTGCTTGTGCAGGGTGACACATGCTGATTATGCCAGAGAGACTCTTGTGTATCCTTGACCAAAGGGCAAAGGACCCCAAAAGCAGTGGTAGGTGGAAGTGGTACACCCACAAACCAATGTAGAGGTGAAGTCGGTGAAGCTACTTTTGCTTCAAGGACAATCCTGGCCATTTGGTGCTCTGATAGTCTCGCCAGTAAGTGTCACTGTGCTCCTATACCATGTTATTGAGGAGTGCATTTCGTAGAACATAGTCGCTTTGAGAACAAAGGACTGTAAACGACATTATGTAGTGGTAGGTTACTGCCATTTTCCAGGCGAATAACCACTGTTCCTTGACCAAGAAGTTGAACCTTTTTTGTGCCTGCAGTAGAGGCCAAAGGTGGATTTTTAAACTCTCGATAAGTCAAGAAATCAGTTTTAAATGGAGTCACATGATGTGATGCTCCAGAATCCAACATCCATAAAGACTCACCCTTTGGTAGGTTCTTTTTTAGATTCGCATATGACATCGGCACACCCAAAGGGGTAACAGTCATAAGAATCGAAGGCATGACCATCGAACTGCATGGGTAAATACCCAGAGGCAGATTCAGTTGGGATCATACTCGATGTCTGGATTATGCTTTATAGCGAAATGGTTTACATACAGGATTTTCTGGCACAGATTTGTGAAATTGAGATAAGGACATAGGGCGATTCTTCTTTTTAGAAGAATTTTTAACTAATATGGATTTTTGGAGAGACTCTCTGTCTCTACTATTCTGTCCTCGAAATCGAGGGGAAGAGAGATTAAAAGTCCGTTGTTGTGCCTGAGATGCATCGCCATTATCCTTAACATTCCGGTTCTCCACCAAGTTCTTGCCAGCCAAAATGGAATTTCCCACTCGTACTGAGGGTTCGAGGGAACCACTTGTACATGTCCTGTCCTGCTCAGCAGGGGGAAGGGAAATCTTCCTTGGATGAGAGTCCGAGTACTTCCATTGCTTCGGTTCCTGAAGGGAAACCTCCAGCAGGTTGCAAGTTGTGGCTGCTTGGCGACAAACAGAACATTGGCACAGATTAGAGCTGGGAATGTTAACACGAATCTTGACTGACTCAACTTGATCCAGCTGGAAATTTTGAATTTCCTCCAGATACCAAGGAGCAAGATTTCCGGTTGTGACATCAACTGGATAATTGGGGGAATCCCCAACAGATTCCATTGCCATTGTTAAATCCTGGTGAGTTAAATCAGGATCATACATCTCGGTGTCAGTTATGACATGTTGTCCAAGATAGGTATTGAGGTCATTAGAGTAGACTCGTTCAACCAGAGTAGAATCCAGGAGAGAATACTTGGGAGAGGGTTCGCGGTGCAGAATTTCGAGAGCATCAAGCTCCAAATCGAAATTAAAGTTTTCAGCAGCATTTTCGAAGTTTTGTTGATCTGGGTAGACATCCCAAGATCTAGAGTTCGGATCGTAAGAACCCTCTGGGAGTTCTTCAATATAGGCAGCATCAATTGCTTCTGTGCCTTCTACTTCGAGATTGTGGGCTTGGGCTTTGCCCTTGCCTCGGCATCTGTTCTGGCTTCGGCCATGAGAACCAGAACCTTGCTGCTGTTGTGGAGTATAGGGAGTATAACCTCCACGACCTCCGCAACCTCTTCCGCAACCTCCACGGTAACTGTGAAAGGATCCTGATCCAGATCCAGATTGATGATCAGAAGTATTATGTCTGCCTCTGCAAATTTGGCACAGTGGCGGTTTATTCATTCGTGCCAGAAGGGAATTTGATTCTTGTTTAACCTGGGTAGATGAAGACCCAGATTTATCCTGTTGTGGAAGCATAGTTTTGCCCGATTTATGGGCCCAGACTTCTTTCATGCGAGGTATTACGGTATTGGGAGAAAGTTGATTGGCAGCAATAGAGGATAGAATATTGACTGGAGCTTGTTCCCAAGCTTGCATCATTGAATGGACTAAAATTAGCGCTTTCATCTTGTCATTTAGGGCAATGCCCTGAGCACTGATGGCCGTGATGAGCATTGTTATCTCTGCGATTTTGGCCATTATGTCATCCTTTGGTTTAATTTGAATGCAAATGAGTCGCTGGAATTCCATGAATGTAGTCATGGCCGAAGGAGTTCCGTATGCGTTTAATAACGCAGTCCATTTCAAATGAGCAGTTGCTTGTCTGTCAATTGACATTGCGATCATCGGATCGCAGTAAAGCGTCAGAATGCCTTGGGCACGTGTATCAGAAGTGACCCAGGCAGCAATGTCTGCAGCGGGACTACCAGCTGCAGGACATGCAACAGTGCCATCAACGATTCCCATAATACCAAGAGTTTGCATGTAAGCCTTCATAAGAACCGACCAAGAGGCATAGTTCAAGCCATTAAGCTTGGGGATCTGCTTTGAAAGACCTTTGGACATCTAGTGTCAAAAGTCCATAAGCAGATGTTTGTATAAGAACGAGTGAGTCGGATGAGTATGGATGGATGGAGGATTTAATTCATGATTCCGATTCCTTTTGGGTCTGTGAGCAGATGCTCTAGCAGCTTGAGATGGTCAGCGTCGATGGGCACATTGATTCTTGAAATAAGGACGAGGATTCCTCCACTTCTCCATTTTTGTTTCTGGTGCCTTAGTACCTTTCTCAGCGAATGTCCAAGATGAGATGCAAGAATTATTGCGCTCTAGACTTAAAAAGTCTAGCGGAGGGAAATAGTGGTAGCTCATAAAGCTCCAGTTGCAATCATGCAATGGAATCCCATCTGATCAAAAACCTAAGTAGGTTTCGGCGCAAGAATATGGTACATTGATGGCAGGAGAGTAACGAGGATGCTTGTCCTTAACTAATACTTCTAAACAATTGTATGACTCATACAATGTACAAGTATTAGTTGCCCAATGGTTTCGGCCGCCTGATACGTATGGTGCATCCAGCGAGTTTGGAAGAGGATAACTTTTGACATATGGCTCGAGCTTCACGAGCTTGGCTAAGAGCTGTGGTGCGAATTCCTCGAGGTCGGGGAGCTGCGAGATAGTCAAAAGTAGTGTTGTCCATGACACGTTCGAGATTGCGTACAACCTCTTCTGATCTGGGCCAGTAAGCGAAGTCTGCATTAGTGGAGTCGAGACCCCACAAAAGATGCCGGTTAACAGAGTTATATCGCAGGGTAACTCCCACATCTGCCTCATCCCTATACTGTCGAATAGACCTAAAGAGGTTGCTATCAAACCTGTCTCCTCTGCGTCTGCGTTCTCGGAACCATCCCGGGATACAGGCAACGTCGGTACTTCCATCAACCCAAGTTCCTCTGAAATGGAACTCAAGATGCTGGTTCCAAAGGTGGAGAGGAGGGATGACGCCGTTGAAGCACGGATCATAGAGGGGGTGGACATTGTAGTAGACGTAAACAAACATATCGTGGGTGACCGAGAAGGCAGGAACAGTGTTGAGGGAAGGATCTTCATAGTAAGCACTGGGAAGATTGCAACCGTTAAAGTTAGCGATGGCGTGAGGAGTCGACGTATGGGAAAGTTTAGGGAAGAAGTCGGTTAAATAACCGTGAAAGGTCAGATGGAGACCCAGATAGAAGAAGGGCGATTCGAACCCGGGAAAGTGGGGCATTTGTTGCCATGCTGTTTCCACAGTGTCAATGGGAACAAGATATGTCGCAGGATTTGGCTTCTTGAAGAAGGCCACCGACGAAGGAACCACTTCTCTCCAACTCGCACAGTCGCATATGTATAACATCTCAGTATATTCTATGATCTCTTTAACCGCATACTTCCGCCACTTTACTTCATACATTCCATCCCGCTGCTCAGCAATGGCAAGTTCAAGTTTCTTGGCAATGACCAAAGACATCTTGTAAAGACCGTAGATTAGTTCCCGTAACTTTTGAAAAGAACCACAAATGAGTTTTTAAAGTAAATCGAACTCAGCGTTGTTGTCATGGACGACAGTGAGGACGAGCTCAGGATTGAGCAACTCGTTCAAGGCAACGACCTCCTCAGGAAGAGGGGTTGGTGCGTGACGTGGAGCAGGCGGATCTAACACCTCAACCTCGTCATAAGCGGGTACAGGATCTAAATCAGCATCGTGGTCGATGTCGGGAAGATGGAAGTGAAGATAATGAGGGGGCGGAGTCAGAGGACGAAGGATGAGACGCTGTAACAGCGCTCTGCGAAGAATCTGCTCTTGTAGCAAGTTCTGTCGCCTTCGCCACCAGGCAGAGAGACCTAGAAAAGACAGCCAAAAGGCTACCGAGCATACAAACAACTCACATAGATGAATTGGATCATAACCACCATAATGAAGTAAAAGTACTGCTTGGTTTAACCCAGCAGCAAGCGACACAGTGAAGACTACTACTACCATCCCTAGCACATCTAGGCCTATGACATCCATCGTGATTTGCCTGTCGGCAGTGATCACCCAATGCAAATGCATAAATAGCTTGCCACCTAGTTATAGGCAGGGCTCATAACCTATTGCGCAGAGGAACGGGAGAAACGAAGAGCAATGGCAAGAACACTTGCCTTTATTCAGAACAGTAGTAGCGTTTGATGAACTTGTTAAGTTTTGAGAAGGGGCTCAGTTGTTGAGTAGACAAGTGAAGAACAAATGTGGAATTCAATCAATCGATAGGGATTGAGAGAGAAATCCCTGAGTTTATATACATGAGTAGGTACACACAGACCAGTAGCGTAAAAGGAAACTACTACTCAGTATAGTAAAGAATAGCGCAGAAGGTCATGGAATATGATGTATGACATGATGTCATCATGACATCATTGTGGAGCTGATTGCTAAGGAATGTCATGTGATGAACAACATGTTGATACACATGTAAGTCTGGATCAATCTAGACATCGGAACTATTATAGATAT